>NC_041229.1:48955624-48964626 GCF_002837175.3 Physeter macrocephalus
TATGACAGACTCCAGGTTTATCCACCTCATTACAAATAACTCAGTTTCATTTCTTTTTATGGCTGAGTAATATTCCATTGTATATATGTGCCACATCTTCTTTATCCATTCATCTGTTGATGGACACTTAGGTTGCTTCCATGTCCTGGCTATCGTAAATAGCCGGCTACTAATTAAAATGTTGGTCTTATTTCCCTTCTACTCCTACCCTCCATTAACTCCTTTAAATATTACAGTCTAATTTTCTAGTAAATTACTAAAGAGAAAAGCAGAACATTAAGGGGAAAGAAAGCAAGGCTTCCTTTCAGAAAACAATGAATTAAAGAATGAATTAGTAGCTGCTTTCTCTGTTCATGTCTGTATTAAAACATGAATAAACTCTTTAATATTCATTATCCCAGATATATATTATTGTAAAAATACTTTTATTTTAGAGCTTCATTTAAAGGCATTCTACTGCCTAACAATTGTGCTGGGTGTGAGAGTGCCAGAGCTGCCTTATGTACCATGAACTCATCTCCCCTGCATTTCCTCTGACATTCAGACTGGGGCATCAAACATGCAAATCTGAGTTAGAAAAAGGAATGGGCAGAGCCACTTTTGTATGAGTGTGGGGAGTGAGAGGAGGAGTTTCAGAGTTTTCAATGTAGTGGAGTAAAAAATCTCTAGTGGGCTGAGGTCACTGTCATATCTACTCCTGTGGCAAGTCACTGAAGTTGGGAAATTTAGTGAAGTGACAAACAAGAAGTAATGCAAGTATTTATTAAACTGACACTGAGTCTTCCATTTTACTCCCAGACCTTTGTTACCCATTAGTCCTATAAATATTTACTGAGTGTTCTGCTATGGATCAGACAGTTGGAGCTGGGAATAGAGCAGGAAACAAACAAACAAAAAAACAGAATCTGTGCTCTGGTGGAGCGTTCAGTCCAGTGTAGTAATAAACAAATTTAGAATTGAAATGAAAGGAAAGTACCTAAGCTGTGAAAAGCTGTAATAGCATGACCTGATCTCATCTGGGGTATCCAAGAGAAGCCTTGTAGGGAGGAGGTATTTAAGCTGAAATGTAAAGGGTAAGCATTAGCCAAGTGTCAAGGGCTGGAGGACTCTTCAGACAGAGAAAACATGTCCAAAGGCCTGAGGAGAAATAAGGAAGAGGTCCCTGGGACTAGAATTAGTGAGAAAGGGATAACAGGGACAAGATGAGAATGCAGAGGTGGACATGAGAAATCAGGCAGAGCCTTAGATGTCATAGTGAGTAATTTGTTCTTTATCCTTCTAAAAGCAACATGAAACTTTGGATTTTCAATGAGAAAATGGCTGAACCAAATTGTTATCTATAAAGATCACTCTGATGGCTGTGGGAGTCTGGCTTGGCTGACAAGAATACATGCGGGTAGAGCAGCTTAAGAAGCTATTGCAGTAATTTAGGTGATTAATGCTGGAAGCTTGGACTAAGATGCTGATGAAAAGACTGAGAGGAGTGGATACATTTTGAAATATACTTAAGGGGTAAACTTGAGGAGGCTTAATGACTAATTGGAGTGGAGTGTGAGAAGTAGTATTCCTTCAAATAAAGCATCAGTGACTTCTCTGCCCTGGGCCCCATATCAGGTGCTAAGTATACAATGTCCTTGACTTCATAGAGTTCGCCATCTAGTAGAACTATCAAAGGATGACTTTGAGCTATGGATCAGAACAATTGACAAAGACTGGTGGAGAGGCAGTTGGAAGATAAGTTCCAATTTGGACAATGTTAAGTTTAAGATCCTGATGAGGAATTCAAGTGGAGATATCAAATAGGCAATTGAACATACAGATTCAGAACTCTGAGAGATCTGTCTAGGGGCAAAATTGTGAATGTTTAAAGCCAAGAAAATTAAGAGATTGCTTTGAAAATGTATACAATAAAAAGAAAAAAGGACCTAGGACTGTCTTGAATTATTCTAAACTTTTTGATGTAAATTAGACCAGAGATTTTTAAACTGAAAAATGCATACCCCTAGGAGTACATTTATGTGACTCAATTTCCAGATCTTTAATTTGATCTGCCCATGAAGTAGCCTGCAGCTTCATACTGGTTCTTTTTTCTCACTTTTCCATTTATCACTGCTCTTCTCCCGTTTTACAAATGAAAGCTATATGACCTACCCATCCCAAATTCTACTGTGGCTTTGTTTACCACTTACTATTATTTACTATTTAGGACTATTTTACTACTTATTTAACAGTACAATTTTACTACTAGGTGAAAATAACAATCTAAAACGTTGTTGCCCAGGATGAGCAAGTCAGTGTCTCTAGTGATTGAGTAGTTAATCCTTTTCTAAAGTCATGTGGTTTCCCATTGTTTGCTTTAGCAAAATAAAAAGCAATTGTCATCTGATAGATAATTAAAATAATTTTTATGATAGGTCACAGGATTTGGGGCATTTAACTTGGAAGGAATTCAAAGTTCTCTTCCCATTCCCATCTCCTTGTTTATGTGAACAAAGTTATCTTAGCACTTAAACATTTGTAGAAATGAAAAATAGGAATTCTGAATCTTGTCTTACTCTACCCTTAATTCATATTCATCCATGGAAACATGAGCTAATTTTGAAAAGTTCTACTTTCCCCATTGAGAAACAGATCCCCAAAACAATTGCATTTTCATTGTTTTAGATTTATACATTGAAATTCATAATTTATTTAGTTTATTTTGATCAATGTATAATATTAATAATCATCATGATAACTCAGTCCAGAATAACTTTTTTTTTAACATTGGAGTCTTATATTGCAGGAAAAAAATTTTTTTTAATTCATAGGATTTATATTTGTACATACATTTCTGTTTCAAATAAGTATATTACAGTGATCCAAATAAGATGTTCTAACATAAAATATATTAGGATAAAACTCTGTGGAAGTAAAATGAAAACATAAATTCAAGGAGAAAAAAAATGTAAAATGTCCAACTGCTCAAAAATATCTTAATTTATATCTTAAATTGGTGATCATGGATTTCAAATTGGTATATACTTGCATTGCACTCTATACATTTGAAATAATGATGTGACAGTTAAAAAATAAAAGTTTACAATTCACAACAGGCCAGAAATTATATCCTTTGTTACTATTTAAACCTATGAGGAAAACATTAGCTGTCAACTTAAAGCATACAAAACAAAGGGTAGTTTTGTTTTGCTCTGTTTCTTCTTGCTTCTGTTTTGTAAGCATGAAGATCAATAACTTGAAGAACAACTAAAATGAGAATTTCAAAAGGAGTGACCAGAGTGGTAGGAAGAAAAGGAGAAGGGTCACAGAAGCCAAGAGAAGAGTGCTTCACGGAGGAAGTGAGCAATTGGCCTTAACATTATTGTGAGATCAACTAAGATGAGGACTAAACAGATGGCATTAGATTTGGCCGAAACTACATTTGTGGTGAATTTATTTATTTATTTATTTATTAAGTCCTTATTGAATTTGTTACAATATCGCTCCTGTTTTATGTTTTGGTGTTTTGGCCACAAGGCACGTGGGATCCTAGCTCCCTGACCAGGGTTGGAACCTGCACTCCCTGCATTGGAAGGCGAAGTCTTAACCACTGGACTGCCAGGGAAGTCCCTAGTGGTGAATTTAGTAGGAACATTGTCTGTGTTTTTCTTGGTAGGGGCATTGTGAGGGGGTCTCTGATTACAATGGGATAAAGAGAGATTAGGGAGGAAGAAATGAAAGTATGTGTAAACAGCTCTTTATAAATAAACTTGGCCTGTGAAAAGGAAAGAGATAGGACAAGGGGAGATACCAGGTCAATGGAAGGCTTTTCAAGTGATAGGAGATACCAGAGTATGTTTGAATGTTCAGAGAATGGGTTAACTAGAGAGACTGGGTTTGAAGATGCAGGATGTTAAGAGATTAAATGATTAAGTGAGGTCTTTAAGAAAATGTGAATGGATGGACCTTGGTGTCAGAAGAGACACTTCCTCCACTGTAATAGAAAGAGAGAGAACAGCGTGGCTTTGCACGTAGTCAGGTAGGTATGTGCTGGAAGTGATGTAGGAAAGGAGGGGTTTGGAGACTGTCATTGCAGAAGGAAGGATAGCAAACTGACCAGGGTGTTTGGAGATCATGAATTTACAGGTACACCCACCATTCGTGGGTTTTCTCCAGCCCTTCAGTGTTCAGCTGCTCTGGAAGAAGCAATGAGGAAGATAGAGAGTTCGGTTCAATCAGGATTGAAGTTTTGCAGACAATTGTAACAGAAGGACTAAGTGACAACAGCATAAACAGGAGTGATAAATGGCAAGAAGACAGGACCAGGAGCTGTTAAGACTAATGTATAATTTTTATTTCTCTCTCTTCCCTGCTGTGTGAATTTGAGTAAGTTATTTAACTTGTCTAATCCTCAGTTTTTCCATTTAAAAAGGTAGAGTATCTGCCCAGCATATTTTTAGGCTTTAAGAACAAAACAAAATATTGTTGGGGTGTTATATAAACACTTACTGTTCCCAAAGGTTACTACCTTTGCTGTGACAGGAGTCCTAGGAAATGTGTGGTTTTACTTTGGGGTCTCTTTCTGATCTCCTTTATCTTCTGAAAGCTTCTTTCCTCTCTCCCCTGGTGCCTATGGCTTCTTCTAATAAGTTCTTCAATAAAATTTCCCCATCGAAGAGTCCCCTGATCTACCCATGCTGTAAAATGAAGTCCCATAGTCCATATGGACAATTATGTATAACATGTGGATGGTTGACACCAATGGGTTTCTCTGTATTTTGAAAGAGAAATTTATTAATTCAAATAAAACCTATGTACTGAAAGCAAGAAGATATTTGTGAGCAAGGGTGCCCTTCATGGTGCCCCTAATTCTCCTGGCTACCATCCCCAGACCTCTGAAATTTATCTCCACAGCAGAGAACAACTGTAAGGGACTGAGCCTACCACCGCAAACACCAGTTCAACCACTAAATCAGGGAGCTCCAGTTCTGGTTTTATGAAATCACAAAATATCACCAGTAATTTCAAAATGTGTCATGAGTTTTCAACACAAAATTTATTTGAATTTATTTTGTGAAATGTGATTTAACTTAGGAAAAAATAAGGGGTGTAGACATTATGAAATCACATAAACAATAACAGCTGATTATGGTAGCTCAGAAAAAGGTCAGGAAACGGCATCACTAATCATCTGCCCTCGAAAATTAGTATCTCCAGGCAATTTAGCATTTTTCTGCTATATAGAGAATTGCTCACAGTTTTTGCCAATGCTAAGTAATTCCAATAATTATGGGTTTGGATTTAAGAAGGTCTTCAAGCTAGAGCTATCAGAATTCAAATTTGGGCAGTAAGACTGTATATACTTTGTAGTTGACAAACCCAGTTCAAATTAGGTAGAACTACATTCATTCATCCCTTCATTCATTCATTAATTTGATTTTCAACTATTTATTGAGTTTCTGCTATGGACTTGGCACTGTCCGAGGCACTAAGCATAAAATGGTCAACAAGACAGGCAAGGTTCCTGCTCTAAGGAACTTACATTTTTGTCTGCTGGGCAGAAGATAAACGAACATACAAAATATCATCAGTAATAAAAGCTATGGAGAAAATGAAGCAGAGAGATGTAGATGAGTGGCTGGTGCTACTCTTATACTGAGTGATCAAGGAAGGCTTCTCTAACGAAGTTGCATTTAAGGCAAGATCTCAATGACTAAAAGAAGCTGGCCAAACAAAGGTAAGGGAAAAGACTTACAAAGCTGAGGGAACCGTAAGTACAAGTACCCTAAAGCAGGACTGAGCTAGGCACATACTAGAATTAAAAGTAGGGCCAATGCAGCTGGCATGAAGGGGACAAAGGGAAGAGTGGTAGGAGATGACAGCATGGGAAGGAGTGGGAGCCAGGGCTTTGTGAGGTGGGGGGAGGGGCTTGGGTTTTATTTTACATAATGTAGGAAGAGCCTGGAGGGCTTAAGCAAGGTGTGAGTGACGGCATCTGATTCAAATTTTAAAATTATATACTCTGGCTTAGAGTAGAGAATATAGAGAATGTATTGTAGAGAACAGGAGAAGAACCAGTGAGCCAATGTGTCCAGGTAGAAGTGGTGGTGACTTGGACTTCATGGTGGTACCAGAAATGGAATGAAATTGATGGACTGGGATACATTATGGAGTTAGAAGTAATTGATGTGGCTAATGGAATGGACATGGAGGGTGAGGAAAGTAAAGGAATACGGAAAATTGGGTGGATGGTGGTACGTTATTGCGTGAAGAGCTATATGCTAACCACTGGTGATAAAACAGAGAAAATTAGAGGTAAGATTTCTTCATTCGCAGCGCTCCATTCTAGTGGGGAGAGATGTAATAAATAAGAAAACAAATAAATCAAGTTATACTGGTATCTTATTTGTTATTGAACTGTAGAAATGTTGAAAATTGTTTCCCGGTAACATCCAATGAATTTACTCACCATGAGATTAAACATTTATAATTTTAAGAATTTTAAAGGTGTTGAAAATTTTCTCTTAAATATTTTATACATCTCATAAACTGTTGAAATTACTTACCATCAAATAATCTGTATTTGCTCTGCATAAGTAAAAGCACATAGACTATCAGTTGGCTCATAAGGTAGTGCATACTTCCCATGGTGGGGGACATTGAGGCACACCTCTTATATCAATACATGCTAAGTGAAGAGCAATTCAAAATAAGGGGCAAGATTACAAGCAGCTTGCCACATGGTATACTTGAATTCTTGCTTATGGTTCAGTTCTCTCTTTCTATGAAAATTGAGCTCCAAGAATTAAAATAATCATATGACTAATAAAAACTTGAAATTAATACCTAAACTCTTAAGGTTAAAAGGTGTGCTTAAACTAGAATTAGTCTTGTATGTAAGTAATAAAGGCTGCTGTCCTTGTGATGTGATTTGGGATCTTCTTGTAAATCTCTTCCTCCCCACCTCTCGCATCTGGGGCCATCAGTATCTTTCTCATTCACCACTGTGTCCTCAGTGCCTACACAATACCTGGAACTATATAGTACATGCTCAGTAAATATTGGCTGAATATGTGGGTGTGTAATTATATCTTTCAACTAATATTTGAGATCTTATCATTGGTGATCAATTTTGTTTAGACCTTGCCTTCTTACTGGTGTTCTGTTTTTTTTTTTTTAATACAAATATGCCTGTGAATGACAGGCTGTTTCTTAGGTTGATTAAATTTGAATTGATTATATTTATTGCAGGAGAAATGAGAGGACGTGAGAAGACACAGAATTCTCATGGGACAAGATCACTGGAAAGGATGAGGGAAAAGTATGGATACTGACAGCAGAGGTGTCATTATCAACTTCCCCACTTCTAAAATTCATTGGTTTATTTATCAAACATATATTAAGTGCCAGCTCTGCCTGGCACCATAGTAGGCAGTAAAGATACAAAAATGAGTAAGATAGGATTTCTCCCCTCAAGTGATTCATGATTTGTAGATAGAAATAAACATTTAAACAAAATATTTCCTCCTTTTCCTCACTTTCCACAACCAATCCATCAGTATATCTAGTAGATTCTAATTAGCCCTTTCATCTGTCCCTTTCTCTTTATTCTGATTGCCACTGCCACTAGTCTAATCCAGGCCACCGTGTCTTTTCTCAAGATTACGTAATAGCCTCTAACAATAATCCTTGCTTTTTTCCAGACTCCCCTGCACCCCAAATCTATCCATGTCTGCACATCTCTACACTGTACCTTGAGAACTCTTTCTAAAACATTATTCCAGTTTTGAATACTACAATGGCTTTCCATTGTCTTTAGGTTCAAGTCCAATTCCTTAACATGCCTTGCAAGGGCCTTCAAGACTTGATCTCTACTCCTTGCCTCACCAGCAGCTAAACTGTTCCTGGAACACTTCTCCCTCTCTTTATTCACCTGGCTAACTTCTATTTGACCTTCAGATCTCAGCTACCTCAGTTGCTCCAAGTTTTCCTCAGCCTCCCTAGCCCCAACATGATTCTCCCATTATATACTGCTGCAACACCCTATATTTCACTTGCCATAGGACTTATTATACTGAATTTTACTAGTTTGTTTTACTATCTCCCCCCATTAAACTGTAAAGCTACCTCAGAATGGACATTAGTCTTAAAAAATGGGTAAGGTACTCAGACAAATGTGACATCTGGAGGTGGCTATTCCAGGCAGGGAGAGAGGCCTGAGTCATGAACTTGCATGGGGTTTGAAGAAACTATAATGTAGCAAGAGACACGGCTGGGGAGGTGAATAACAACCAGTTGTGGAAAGACTTATGTGTTATGTGAAAGTCTTTGAGCTTTTTCAAAAAAGGCAAGTGGACTCAATCTGTGTTCCACAGAACCCTGTGAATAGTGCTACCACTGGACCACAAGAAGCCTTTATGTGATTTTTATGTGATTTAGAAGAAGCTACTTCAGCAGGCACTGGTCAATGCCAGGGCACTTGGCCTGGAGAAAGGGCATGCCCTGGATTCTTTCAGTAATCACTAGCCCCTGCTTAGTCATATATGATGCCCTGACTCTGGATTCCTCAGAGCCCTCTGTGGAGTCACAAACAAGGGCCTTCCAACAGGCTCTGCTGCGGTTCCCTTTCCTCCCCACCGCAGAAATCACAGAAAGTCTGCCTTTGTTATAGACAGACAATTATAAATGTACATTATGTAGCTTCTGACTAAAATTTCATTTGAAGAAAGGGTTTCTTTGCTTATACTTTTTATTTTTTTAAATTTTTTAACATCTTTATTAGAGTATAATTGCTTTACAATAGTGTGTCAGTTTCTGCTTCATAACAAAGTGAATCAGTTTTACATATACATATGTCCCCATATCTCTTCCCTCTTGCGTCTCCCTCCCTCCCACCCTCCCTATCCCACCCCTCTAGGTGTTCACAAAGCACCAAGCTGATCTCCATGTGCTATGTGGCTGCTTCCCACTAGCTATCCATTTTATGTTTGGTAGTGTATATATGTCCATGCCACTCTCTCACT
>NC_041229.1:48965729-48989057 GCF_002837175.3 Physeter macrocephalus
TTCTCAAGATTGCTTTGTCTATTCGGGGTCTTTTGTGTTTCCATACAGATTGTGAAATTTTTTTGTTCTAGTTCTGTGAAAAATGCCAGTGGTAATTTGATAGGGATTGCATTGAATCTGTAGATTGCTTTGGGTAGTAGAGTCATTTTCACAATGTTGATTCTTCCAATCCAAGAACATGGTATATCTCTCCATCTATTTGTATCATCTTTAATTTCTTTCATCAGTGTCTTATAATTTTCTGCATACAGGTCTTTTGTCTCCTTAGGTAGGTTTATTCCTAGATATTTTATTCTTTTTGTTACAATGGGAGTGTTTCCTTAATTTCACTTTCAGATTTTTCATCAGTAGCGTATAGGAATGCAGGAGATATCTGTGCATTAATTTTGTATCCTGCTACTTTACCAAATTCATTGATTAGCTCTAGTAGTTTTCTGGTAGCATCTTTAGGATTCTCTATGTATATTATGTCATTTGCAAACAGTGACTGCTTTACTTCTTCTTTTCCAGTTTGGATTCCTTTTATTTCTTTTTCTTCTCTGGTTGCTGTGGCTAAATGTTGGCTGTGGGTTTGTCATATATGGCCTTTATTATTTTGAGGAAAGTTCCCTCTATGCCTACTTTCCAGAGGGTTTTTATCATAAATGGGTGTTGAATTTTGTCGAAAGCTTTCTCTGCATCAATTGAGATGATCATATAGTTTTTCTCCTTCAGTTTTTTAATATGGTGTATCACATTGATTGATTTGCATATATTGAAGAATCCTTGCATTCCTGGGATAAACCCCACTTGATCATACTGTATGATCCTTTTAATGTACTGTTGGATTCTGTTTGCTAGCATTTTGTTGAGGATTTTTGCATCTATGTTCGTCAGTGATATTGGCCTGTAGTTTTCTTTCTTTGTGACATCTTTGTCTGGTTTTGGTATCAGAGTGATGGCTTATATTTTTTTAAATGTTTGAAAATCTGCTGTAGGCAGTGGAAAGCAGTCAAAGACTATTAAATAGGGGAATAAAGCAATCAGGTGTATTTTCAATAACCCCATTCTGGCAATATATTGGAAGATGGATTATAAAGGACAAAACTAGAAACAAGGAGACTGGTTACAAACCTTTTTGCAGAATCTGGGTGATTGACAATAGGAGCCACAGTAGGATAAATGAGTATAAAGAAAAGTTTAAATCTAAAAAACTGTGTGACAGATTGGACGTGTGGCTGAGAGAGAAGGAGAACTCCCCATTTTTGGAGATGGAATGATTTACTTTGATAGAGAATAAAAAATAAAGTACATAGTTGTCCATGGAGAGAGAATAAGCATAATTTGGCATTCTGCTGCATTTGAAGTACATTCCAGACTTCCAAGTGGAGCTAGGTGGCAGGCTGAGTTAGTCTTGAATTTAGATTTATAGAACACCAGAGTTAGAAAAGAATTGTAAAATCATTGAACTCAACTTAAACAGAGACAAGAAAAAAAATGCCTTACTTAAATGGAAAGTGTGAGCATTAGAATTCCAATCTGGTTTATAACTCACCATTCTTCCCACCATACCATGGTTCTTGTGCTTCTCAACTTTTCACTAAAATGTTCATTAATATCACATAGTCAAATCAAATTAGAATCAGAAAATATAAAATTATCGATTTCATATATGCTGATCCATATCAATTTCTGGGATTGGAGTAAATCTTAGTAGAGGAAAATAGAAAATCAAATCCAACATTTGAAAATGCATTTCTTAATGTATAGTACTTAATTATAGGTTCTGCAGGGGTACCAGATCAATCTGTAGCTTTTTCATGAGAATCTACCATGCATTTGCATTTCAGGCATTACAGGCAATGAGGACTTGTGTGATTAAGAAACATTTCATGAGGCTGGAGAGTGTGAGCTTGCCTTTGAATGAGGCTGGTTTGAGCTAGGCATTTGGGAGGCAGAAAGCACCATGAAATAAAATGTAGAAACAGGAATGAGCTTGTTATATTTTCAGAACAATGAGGGTGTGGATTGACTGAAGCAGGAGTTTGAGAGGTATAAGAAGAGACTAGATTTAGAGGCCCTTCAATGACACTCATTCATTCTTAAGTGACAACTGTATAGCAAACACTGGGAATACAAGGATAAATTAACCACAGCTTTGATTTTATATAGTTTAAGTGACTCGACGAATTTTGAGGGAGAGGAAATAATGATAGGGTTGCTTTAGGAAATTGTAGCTGAGCTGGGCTTGCCTGTGGGATGACGTAAAGAGAGACTAGGTAACCTGGCATCAGGAAAACTAGCTAGAAAGCTACTTCATTAATCCAAATGGGAGGTACTGAGACCTCGTTTCTTGAAAGTTGATATGTAGTCCTGTCTGTGGACAGAGTATTGGAATGAGTGGACTAAGTAATCTCCAGTCCTATGATCCTTTCCCTTTGAAGTCCCTATTTAGTGCCCCTTTTCCATGTTGCATTCACCGAGTTACCTGGCTTGAGATTTGTTACCGGACTCTCTCCTTTTCTGGGAAAGTGCCGAAGGACCTATCACTGACTCTAAAATAGCAATTTCTTCCCCCATTGTGGGAAAGCTGTGATTTTTCCCAGATGACAGCTGCAGAGAATCCTGGAAGGGTTTTATATACGGGAAATGAAGTGGCAAATGGAGAGACAAAAACAGTATATTCACTGTAGGAGATGGCTTCTACGGATCATAAACTCAAGTTACTCTCACCCAGAGTCAGAGACGAGAGCAGGAGCCCTATTTTTAAAATGTAGAATGGAGTGGCTATCAGTTGGCCTTTGCTGTAGGAAAACAGTAGGGAAAAGAGTCTCATATAAAATAAGTGCTGGGCTTCCCTGGTGGCGCCGTGGTTGAGAGTCTGCCTGGCGATGCAGGGGACACGGGTTCGTGCCCTGGTCCGGGAAGATCCCACATGCCGCGGAGCGGCTGGGCCTGTGAGCCATGGCCGCTGAGCCTGCGCGTCCGGAGCCTGTGCTCCACATCGGGAGAGGCCACAACAGTGAGAGGCCCGTGTACCGCAAAAATAAATAAAATAAATAAAATAAAATAAAATAAGTGCTGGAAAATGGCTCTCACACACACTTTCACATGGTATGGCAGCTGTGGTCTCCTGGTCCATATTCCCTTAGAGACTTCATTCCAAATAATGAAGAGCTGCAACATTGAAGGGATTGGGTTCAGAGTCAGAGCTCAGAACTTCCAGCACAGTCACCTGGGTCTACATAAGACTGAGCAGTCCTGTTCATTTTAGAATGAACCACACACTAGGCAAGTAGAGTGACCCTTCAGAACCTTGAGCAGTGGTTTTCAGAGTATGTCCCAGACCAACAACACCAGCATTACCTAGAAACTTGTTAGAGAAGTAAATCCTCGTTCCTGCCCTAGACCTACTAAATCAGAAACTCTATGGCAGTGGAGCCCAGCAATCTATGACTTAAATCCTTCAAGTAACTCTAATGCACGCTAAAGTTTGAGAACCCTTTCTAAATCTAGTTTTAAAGTATAGAAATCTGATTCTAAAGTTGAGAACTAGATTTTCTTTAAGAAAAAAATTTAGGTTTTGTTATTTGGCTCGGCTTTACCACTTTCTAGCATGATCCTTAATCCTACTGGTGGTTAGCAATTGAGATTGGTCCTTAATTATGTCCCAAAATTATTTTTAACAAACTAGAGAGATATGGATGATGCAGTGCATAAGCTTTGAGATTACCTAGACAACACTTACTGTCATTATAGACCTCTTTTAGCTTCAGGTTTTGTTGTAAAATGAAAGAAGCAATATCTACCTTTCAAAGTTTCTGTTTAGATTAAACAGATTAAAGAATATATACGTAGTACATAGTGTAAATATCTCCCATTATGTACCAAGGATTATACCGTTTGAACAAACCAGAGACCACAGTTCAGTATAACAAGCACAGTTTAGTGCTTTTATAAATACTGTACTTTTATAAACACAGTATGTACACCTAATTAAATTTGAATAGCAGATAAACACAAGTAATTTTTTAGTATAAATGTGTCCCAAACATGGTACAGAACATACTTACACTAAAAAGTGTTTATCTGAGTAATAATTATTATTGTTTTTATCTGAAATCCAAATTTAACTGAATGTCCTATACTTTGATTTGCTAGGTCTGGTAACTTCATTAATATTTTGTACTGGCTACCTAGTAGAGGGACACTGGACCAGCCAGTTGAGCCAAGGATGACTTCCCAAAAGACAAGATAAACTTGAATTAAATATTAAAAGGAAAATAGGGGGGCTTCCCTGGTGGCACAGTGGTTGAGAGTCCGCCTGCCGATGCAGGGGACATGGGTTCGTGCCCCGGTCCGTGAAGATCCCACATGCCGTGGAGCGGCTGGGCCCGTGAGCCATGGCTGCTGGGCCTGCGCGTCTGGAGCCTGTGCTCCGCAACGGGAGAGGCCACAACAGTGAAAGGCCCGCATACCGCAAAAAAAAAAAAAAAAAAAAGCAGAAAATAGGAATGAGGTAAGGGAGATAGTACATGCAAAGTGCTGGTCACAAAGTCTGCCTGTATTAGTTAGAAATTTTTGTTGATGAGTAACAAAGATCCACCTGAGCTTACTTAATCAAAAAGGGGAATGAATTAGAAGGACACTTGAAATGTCTTCTGAAATTCAAGGCTGGATTGGACAACCATGGACTGAAGCCCTTACTTCTTTCCAAAAATTTGCTTTATTCCCATCTTATTGCAAATATGCTTTTGCTACTTTTCAGTCAGTGTGGAAGAAAATGGCCCCAATATGAAGCTTTCAAACTTCTATTTCTTCTGTTTAGATAGAACCTCTGAATCTCATCGTTTCAATTCCAGATTCCCCAAAACAGGGACTGTCAAACTTGACAAGTGATCCATGATAAGCTGTATGAACTGTCACTCTTCCTGCAACCCTGTGAATGTTTGGTAGAAAAAAAGCCCTAGTAGATATTACTACATCAACTCATATCTGATGCTTCCAAAACATCAGTCCTTTATCTTGCCTAGAAAACTGTTAAATTATGCTGATTTTTATTATTTTATTCTCAATTTTAATGGACTAATAGCACCTAGTGAGATCAATGAAATAAATGTTTTTTTAAGGTGAGAAGTTTCAACAAAGAGGAACCTTAGCCGGTGGAGCTTGAAATATACCCGGTGAACCCACATGTGCTTCATTAGAGGATACAGGAAGACAGCAGACAGACACAATTAAGTAGATTTAGAAAAGGTCATAATGATTTGAAGCCATTTGGGTCAATCTCTGTATGTGTGTGTGTGTGTGTGTGTGTTTTGTGTTGTTTTTTTCTTTTCTCTGGTAATGAAAAGCATCTGTCTTTTCTTAAACTTTTGAGTGTCTATTATTTGTTCTTAATCTACCTTTAGTGACTCTAGGAATAAAAGAAAAGTAAGGCATTTTTGCTACCTTAACCTTGAGAGCCTTTCTGGTATCCTTATAGTTCACATAAAATCTATGCAATTATTCTTTTTAAACAGATTCTGATTTTTATAAATCATTGATCTCTTTAAGCACAGACAGTATAATTCCCAGCCAGTGTTTTCCATTTGATAATGTATTATTGCATTTCATCCAGCACATTAAACACTGATCAGCTTTCTCCATGATGTGGCCCTTTGGTCTGTAATTAATTCATCTATTTGACCAAAGAGAGTAGGACTGAGTGGAGACAGTAAAGAATAAGCCAAGCAAGACCCCAACCCACCCCATCTTAATAACCAGTAAGTTTCAAAATTAAGCTTCAGACCTGTGACCTAAAGCCTCCTTTTGAATCAAGCCTTGAGTGGTCTTGAGTGGCTGGATGTGTTTACAAGTGTGGAGTGGGGCAAGGACAGAGTAGGCATGAGCTGGTGGGAATTATGCAAGTGTGCTGATCTTTAGAAGCTTTCTCTAAGGCTACCATAAAGCTATAGTTTATATTAGAACTGACTATTTTCTTGATGGTAGGGGAGAGGGAAGATGAAAGGGGAATAAAGCTACACTCCACAAAACAAGACTTACTTAAAAGCCTTATTTTTACATTTTTCTTTCCCCAAGTCCCATTCATTGCATCTCTTTCTCTCTTCTCCATATACAATTTCAAAAATACTTTCAGTACCTGATGGTAGCCCTCTCTTCCTTTCTGTCCCTTTAGTCTTTTCCCATTTAGTGAAAAGACTATAGTCTTTTCCCTCCACTATAGTCTTTTCACATCCTTTCTCACGCAAATTGTTCTTGTTTTCTTCATGACTATAATAGCTTACCATTTTTCAGGCACTGTGCTAAATATTTCACATATATTATTTAATCCGTACAGCAATCTTATTATCCCTATTTTCACATGCAAAAGCTGAAGCTTTGAGATGTCAAGTGATTTGCCCAAAGTCACACAGCTCCTGAGTCCTAGAGCTGGGACAAGATCCCAGTCGTGTCTAGGTGTGGCCAAGGCTCCCAGGCCCATGTTCTTAGGTTCTCTGCGATGATGTATGTGCATTATAGAACTTTTGGAAGAAACAAAAATAGAAATACGCTTTTTAAAACATCCGAATAGGCACATTGCACTTGCACATGGAGGGCCGGAAGTCAAGTCGGAGGCGGAGGTGACTGCTTCCGTTTCTGGTTTTGCTCAAACGTTTGGGTTTTCTTCGTGGCCGCCCAAGATGAACCTTTTCTTCGGGAAAGTGAAACCCAAGGCTCTGCCGCCCAGCTTGACTGACTGACTGCACTGGCACGGAGGACAGCAGGGCAGAATCCATTGACAAGAATATTTCTCGGCTGGATGCTGAACTAGTGAAGTGTAAGAATCAGATCAAGAAGATGAGAGAGGGTCCTGCAAAGGTATAAGTGGCAGCGGGACAGTCTTGCCCAATAGTCATTTAACATGGAACAAGCCAATTACATCATCCAGTCATTGAAGGACACCGAGACCACAGTTGATGCTATGAAACTGGGTGTAAAGGAAATGAAGAAAGCATACAAGCAAGTGAAAATCGACCAGACTGAGGATCTACAAGACCAGCTAGAGGATATGATGGAAGATGCAAATGAAATCCAAGAAGCACTGAGGTGTAGTTACGGCACCCCAGAATTAGATGAAGATGACCTAGAGAAGCAGAGTTGGATGCCCTGGGCGATGAGCTTCTGGCTGATAAAGACAGTTCTTATTTGGATGAAGCAGCAGCTGCACCTGCAATTCCAGAAGGTGTTCCCACTGACACAAAGAATAAGGATGGAGTCCTGGTGGGTGAATTTGGACTGCCACAGATCCCTGCTTCGTAGACTTGCATCATTCAAGTACATCATGTAAAATAAACACATATTCTGGGACTAGGAAATATTTATCTTTCCAAGTTTGCCATAACAGATTTAGGTTTCTTTCCTTTCTTTGGAGGAAAAGTTAATTACATTGCTTTCATTTTTTTTCCATTAAGAGATTCATTACTTGAAGGAAGCTTTCTTCATACTAAATTTTTATTCCTTTTCTTTTATCAAAGACTAACTTACTTAAAATTGTCATTGGGTGTGTATAACTTCATTCCTTAATAGTAATTTTGAAATAAAACAAAGGAAATGGGAATCTTTAAGTTCTATGACAGCATATCTCCACAGTTTCAAAATTGACCTGACAAAGACAGGATTAGTGGGACTGTCCATATGATGATTCAAAACCATTTTCTCTTGTGGTATTATAGGTTGGTTAAAGTGATGGCCTTTTTTGGTGAGTTTTGTTGTGTCTTGTGAGTAAATCATTACTGTGTCCAATACTGGAATGGAATTATCACTACTGTATCATGGGTGGCTATTTTGATTCTGTGGTTCCTTCAGTATTACAGCAGACTTGTAAATAATGAATACTTCTTGGTATTTAATGTATAAGACATTTATTTATACTCAAAAAATATATTTCAAAAGGAAAAAAAAGGAATCCATAATCTCCACATCCACAAGGAACCAGAGCTGAAACTTTATCTTTCCTCCCACTATTTTTTAATACATAATAAACAGATTTTTTTAAAAAAATTTTAACACAAGCATTTAGTAATTATTTTTAATGAATTAAAGTCCTTACAAATGTATAAAATCACAAATCTTGTTTTACCATAGAACATACTTTAATACCTATGAATGAGAGTAGATATTACATGTTATTTTGGATATCTTCAAAGTAGAACAAATAATTTTTAAGTATTAGTTGACTTTTCAGTGATACTATATCATATTCCAGAATATTTGTTTAGTGCAATTTTTTTTCTTTTGTCCGCATCACACGGCTTACAGAATCTCAATTCCCTGACCAGGTGTTGAACCAGGCCTTCAGCAGTGAACACGCCGAGTCCTAACCACTGGACCGCCAGGGAATTCCCTGCTTAGTGCAAATTTTAGATGTGATTCTGTGGACATGTTAGTGATGAAATGCACTTTTTGTTTCAAAGATATTTTCTGCAAGGAAATGTACCAGAATGTCCAAAGGAACTGAGACTAGGAAAAGATTTAAATTAACCTTTTAATTTCATGGACAATATTGGTCCACAAAAAGGATATTGTAGACTTATATCCAAAACAGCAAGCCCTGAAAGAGTGAAACCATCAACTTAATTACGTGGGTACAGTAGGGAGAAAGTTTGTATGTAAATGGCTTTCTAATACAATGTCTCAGAAATACGATAAAGACTTCACTTTTCACTGAAACAGTGTTATTTGAGTTTGAAGCTAGTGGTATATTTATATGTTTCAGAATGAATTCCAGTGCTGCCTTTACTCATGGAGATTATCTACTGGTAGAGAAAGCAAATTAATTCTAAAAGGCCATGACCCTCTAGCCAAATGCTATTTCAGGTGATTGGGAGGAGGGAAAGTTGAGTTCCCTAGTTTGGCTTGATATTCTTTCTTTTCTGCTTTAAGAATTTGAATATAAACTTCTCCCCTCACATTCCCCTTTTTTTTTTTTTAAACAATCAACTCTAAGTAACTTTGTATCGGCATAGGCTCCAGGAAAGGATAAAACTAGATTGGACTCGTGTTGCTGCCCTCACCAACAGTGTGACCTTGTCAGTAAAATTTCATTGTCTGTAAAATAAGAATCTATGTTTTATAAATCGTTTGATTTAAACACGAGCAAATAAATGAAGTCACTAAAATGATATATGGCATATAGTAGACCCTTTAAAATTTCAATTTCCATCCTATTTACCTTTCAACAAATTCTGAGCACAGCATCTTTGATTCACCTATCAATAGCTGCAACTCTCTCATGTATGTTACGTTACGGTTTACGCATACATCCATATATTTATCTGTCTGGTTACTCCTCTCATTAACTCTAGGCATGCTTACTCTCTCTTCATGGGAGACTGAAGTTCAAAAAGATGAAGTGACTCGACCATCGTCGCCCAGCTGATACACAGCTGGGACTCAAATCCAAACCTCCTGACTGCTAGTCTGGTGGGGTTTTTTTAGTGCACTAAAGCTGCCTACTTTGTCCACATCGTCAGAAAAAAACATCTGATTTGGCTGTGATTTCCTCACCCCAGCATTTGACAATTAAGGATTCCAGTCTATACAAAAGGAAAAAATTTAGTAGAGTTTGAATAGATAGAGCATCCAGAATGTTCTCTTTAATGTCAGCCACTCCCTTCTATGGAAAGCAGTGTTTTAATATATGATTAGTATGCTGAGCATAGGGTGATGGTAAACATTATGTTTTTGCATTATCATGAGATGACAAAATTACCCACTCTCAAAGGACCAGCTGCTGCAGGGCGGCTGGCACCCGTGATGCCTACATTCTCAAAACTATTTTAATTGGTAGTTTTCCATGATTTTTTTTAGTCAGAGAGGAAATGTCTGTATAAACCTATTAAAGCCATAGCATCTGTTATGATGAAATGACACCACTGAATCTTAGTAAGTGAGATTGTTCTAGCTCAAGAATTTGAAGCTAATCAGGGTTCTTATTGAGCCAAGAGTTCCTATCACTCAGTTCTGCAAATAGGTATAGAAAAGTTATGAACAAAAAAGATAGGAAAATTCTTCCCATACTTTTTATATATTTCCACCATCGTGTTATAATTTTAAATTGATGCGCACAACATACATGAAACTATTATTCATCACATTAGATGTATGTGTCCTAAGAGGAAAGAACAAATTTTGAAATAAGACCTAGGATCATATCCAATCTCTAATCAAATTGCTGACAGCTTTAGACAAAGAACTTAACCAGTTGGAACAACTCTTATCTGTGTAATATGGGTAATAGATCTTATTCCACAAGACTATGGAAGGAATTCAATAGTTAAGAATATTACAAATCAACAAATTGCGCACTGCTACCAATAACAACCATTTATTAGGTGCTTATTACATACTGGGGTCTGTGCTAAGGACTTATATGTACATTACCACATTTAATCTTCCTCATTAACACATTTGCTCTTCCCCAAAGTCTTTATCGTAGGTATTACTGTT
Organism: Physeter macrocephalus; assembly: GCF_002837175.3. NCBI lineage: Eukaryota > Metazoa > Chordata > Mammalia > Artiodactyla > Physeteridae > Physeter > Physeter macrocephalus. Next base: position 48,976,200 of record NC_041229.1, read on the forward strand.
ATATCTATTTTATAGATGAGACTATGGAGGCTTAGAGAAGTTAAAAAAATTATCAATCTTTACAAACTTAGGAAATAGAGGGCCCAATAATTGAACTTAGACTTGCTCTTTCGTTCACTTAACAAAAATTTGCTGAAGAATAGATCACCTGAACAAAATCAGGCACTGTTTGGAAGAAGGAAGTGGGGAATGGATTGGAAGGGGGTTAAGCAACCAACCATGTCCACTTTATCCTGGCCACTGTGGAGAATGAGTTGGAAGGTGACAAGAGAGGATCGGAGAGACTAGGTAGGAGGTTGTGGAAGTAGTTCAGGTGAGAGATGATGTTGTCTTCAGCCAAGGGGGTAGCACTGGAGATGAGGAACCTGGATGGACTGTAGATATACTTTGCAGGTGGAGCCGAGTGGGTGGTAGGAGGAGGGGTGAAGCAGGGGTAGCCCCTTATTTCTTACTCCGAGCAACACAGAGAACTGGGATGGGAAACATGAGAATGGATCTGTGGAGTGAGGGGAAGAACTCCTTCTAATCTCAAGTCTTACACCCTTAACCATTATTAATACTCTCACTAATTATTATTGTGAATATAAAAGAGATTTACAGTTCATGGCCACTATGAACTATAAAGTATCTAGAAAGCTTAATGGAAAAGTCCGCTTGTTCCTTCCCATGAAAAAAATGGCAAAAAGGAAAAGTCTAATGTAGGCCGTGTCATAATTCTTAGTTTTCAAAGAAAGTATCATGAAACGAATTTGAGGGGAAAAAAAAAACACTGGAAGATAATTTGCCAGAAAGCTAACATTATTTCAGATGATTGAATCATGTATACATTTTTTTCTTTCTGCGTGTTATATTTTTCAGATTTTCTAAAATGATTATTACTTTTATAGCTAGTAAATTAAAAATTCAAGAAAAACTAATTTATAAAGTTACATTTGCTATGTCTATATAGTCTATGGGAGTAAGTTCTGAGAACCACTCAAATTGTAACCCTCAGTCAAGCCAATTAAAACCAATCAAAATGCTCATGTGACTGACAGAGACCTTAAAATATGTGTCCTTCTAACTGCCCCCTATGTGATGCAGTCCCAGTCAGAGTGGACTGGAGTTCAGTATGGGACCTGACCAGTAGGGTGGTCAATGTTGGGAAAACTGTGAAGGCTGAGGAGTTCAAGGTTTTCTTGATTTCCTTCATTTGAAGTATTTCTTCCAAATATAAATATTTTTAAATTGCCTATACCTTTTGCCTCCCCACATCTTAAGGTTACATACTCGTAAGATTCTTTCAGAAATTCTCTTAGCCACTCCTGACCTTTGCCTCTTTTCCTTTCTTTCAGGGTCAATGATTGTATCTTACGGGTGAACGAGGTGGATGTGTCAGAGGTTTCCCACAGTAAAGCAGTGGAAGCGCTCAAAGAGGCAGGGTCTATCGTTCGGCTGTACGTGCGTAGAAGACGACCCATTTTGGAGACTGTTGTGGAAATCAAGCTGTTCAAAGGGCCTAAAGGTAATAGACACATAAGTAACTCACAATAGAACACCAGTGACAACCTATTTGGCTAAAGATTATGCCATAACCCATCTGTGTAGTCCATTCTTTTATTGTCTGATATTCAGCGCTTACCATGAGTTTTTAAATCCTACGATAATGGTAGGTTTTTACGTAGAGTAAAAGAAACCAATACTGTAAATATGAACTCAGAGAAGGAAAGGATAGATTTCTGAAGAAATTTTCTTATAAACAATAACAACAACAACCATCTACATTTTTCTATAAATTTTTAATCTTACCGGATCATCATGACTTAGCTGGCATGTTAATACTTTCTAACTTTTCAAATGTAAATTATAACCTCCCTCCTTTAGTAAAATAGTAATGTGAAAAATAATATTTGAAATAGCCTATCCTGAAATAACAATTATTATATTTTTATGACACTTGTGATTTGTTTTGATTTTATAATACTCATCTGTTGTATTCAAGTACTACATAGCATTTTATACTTGCAATAGTCAAAATAAGTTAAAATTTATTTTTCTGAAATGTTCACAAATCTGTTGAGGTAATTGCAGTTACCTTGGGGAATCACATAAACAGTAAGATGAATCATTATATTAATTTTTAAGAATAGTCCTTTGAGCTCTGCTCTTCAGAATGATGACATTTAATATTAACAGTATTTCAAATATTTTAGAAAAATCAAATAACTGGCTTGAGTATTTTAAATATTTTAAAAGATTTTGACTACAGAGTCACTATACTCTTTTAGTAAATTATTTCTCTTTCCCTTAAAATCTGTGTAATCTCTAATGCTATATGTGATTTACAAATAAGCACACCATCTTCTCTGCGAGGTAGTGGTGGGTGCTATTTAAGATCTCAGACCCAAGAGTCAGGCGGGACTGAGTTTAAAAGCCTGGTTCAGCCACTTACTAGCACAGTGACGTTGGTTAGACCAACCGCCTTATTAAATGGGGATCATAATGGTAGCATCCCATTGGGCTTATGAGAATTAAACATTTAACTAATAACTGGCAAGTGGTGAGCAGAAAAGCTTGCTAGTTGAGTGCAGACTCCAGAGCCAAAGTGCCTAAGTTGGAATCGTAGCTCTGCATCTCACTAGCTGTTTGACCTTGGGCAAATTGCTTAACCTCTCTGAGCCTTAATTTTCTCATCTACAAAATGCAGGTAATAATAGCACTTGCCCCTAGAAATGTTGTGAGGATTAGAGGAGTCAATATACATAAGGTGCTTAGAATAATGGCTGGCACAAATTGACAACAAGTATTAACTATATAGTATATACATGTTATTTGTAGTTTGCTCCATATACTTTCAGCCTTTGCTACAATTGTTTGGTAATCTAATAAAATAATCAAGGATCCCTCCTGACTTAAATTCAAATGCATTAAAATCACATAATTAGGGCTTCCCTGGTGGCGCAGTGGTTGAGAATCCGCCTGCCGATGCAGGGGACACGGGTTCATGCCCCGGTCCGGGAAGATCCCACATGCCGCGGAGCGGCTGGGCCCGTGAGCCATGGCCACTGAGCCTGTGCGTCCGGAGCCTGTGCTCCGCAACGGGAGAGGCCACAACAGTGAGAGGCCCGCGTACCACAAAAAAATAAAATAAAATAAAATTTAAAAATCACATAATTAATTCTGGGGGAGGTAGGCGGGAAGAAAAGAAGTAAAGCATTTCCATACCACAATGTCTAGTGATATGAAAGAAAAGACCTTCTATCCTACACATGTACTAAAACCATATTTGCCATGTGCCTTAAAGTTAAACCAAATGAGCATCCCACTACTTCGATTAAAAAGATATACCATATATAAATAACGTAGATATTTCTACAGTTCAATTAACAGCAATTATTCAGCACAGCCTTAAGGCACATACTAGTTGTAAGCACTCAGCAAAGCATTACCATCCATTAGGAGGTCATCGAGTGCTGAGTCACTCGATGACCTCCAGCTGCTCAGCAGAGCACTTAAAGGTTCTAGGGAATCGATAGCCAAAACTCCTTAATTTTATCAGGAACACATTTTTGGGGGATCTCTATCTTTGGTATTAGGGCCCTAGCTGGTTTACTTCTGTCTGAACTATTTTCTCCTTTGAGCCAGGAGAGGGGCAGGAATTGCCCTGGGACAAAGAGAGTGAGACTTGGGGACTGGTGAGCATTAATCAACCAGGACTACCCAGGCAATAACCCAATGAAAGTATGCAGCATATGGTTGATCTTTTTTTTTTTTTTTGGTTTATTTATTTTTTAACATCTTTATTGGAGTATAATTACTTTACAATGGTGTGTTAATTTCTGCTTTATAACAAAGTGAATCAGCTATACATACACATATGTTCTCATATCTCTTCCCTCTTGCGTCTCCCTCCCTCCCACCCTCCCTATACCACCCCTCTAGGTGGTCACAAAGCACCGAGCTGATGGGTGATGGGCTTTTTCTACTGGGGAAAGGAGAACCAGGAAACTGGTAGAGCTAACTTTACATCCCTGAAAGTAGGCTCCTGCCAAATTCCTGTAGAGGGCTGTGGGCCTATTGGTCCTGTTGGGATTATGTTGAGTCAGTCATACTTTTCTGTACTGTCACCATACAAAGATCACTGATGGGGATTTGTTTCTCTATATAGAGCTTATTGATTTACAGAGAAAGAAACTGTTTTAGTCATTGTTTAAATCCTTGATGCCTTTCCCTGTGCCTTGAACGCAGGAAGTGCTGAATCAGAGTAAATTGGATTCTACACTAAATCTGATGATACCTTGCAGTCTTAACCTCCCTTGGCACCTATATTCTTTATTTTTGAATGATGATTTTTTTTTAATCTCTGTCAATGTTTAACTCATGCCATGGAAACTCTTATGCAGTGGAGACAATGAAGATGAATCAGATGTGCTTCTAATGGGAGAATCAGAAAGTTCTAATGGGAGAGAGAGACATAAAGCCAACTTACTTTAATGCTAGACAGAATGAAATCAGCTCTGTGGTTGAACTTGAGCCATGATTCCAATTGAACAAAGAGGAAGATGTGATTCATCTTAATCAGGAGATCCAAAATGCTCCAGAGAATTTAAAATTTAATATGTGCTTTCAGATCCTTATCTTCCCTTCACTGAGCATGTGGGCATTCTCAATAGTAAATATCGACACTCTCGCCAACTGGGCTAACTAGCCTCAATTATGAGTATATAATACAGAGCTAACTGAATGTGGTCATTAATTTAGTTCTTCAGTGATTCAACAAATATTTATTAAGTATTTATTGTGGACTTGACACAGACCCAGACAATGAGGATTCACAAAGAAAACAGAGAGAATTCTTGCTCAAGATTATGGTCTGATGTAGAAAACACCTATAATATAAATTGGGAAACATGCTATGAATGAGCATAAATGATTAAGGAGCCACAAATTAAATAGTGGGTCAAAGAAGACTTCCCTGAGGAAGTGCCACTTAAGCTAAACTTTGAAATACAAATAAAATTAGAAGTTAGCTGGACAAAGAGTAGAGGAGAGTATCCAGACAGAAGTAAAAAGCATGTGTGTATGAAGGCCCCAGTGTAGGAAAGATCTTCGTACCTTCTAGGAACTGAAAGAAGTCGGTTGTGATTGAAGTCTAATGACAAGATAGTGAATGACATGAAATGATATTGTCAAGGTGAGCAGGGGCCAGATCATGTACAGCTTCGTTGACTGTATTTACAGATTTGTTATTCTATTTCAAGTGCAATGGGAAGTTCTTGAAACATGTTCAGCATGTGATATGGTCAAATTTGTTTTTAGAAGATCACTCAGCTGCTGTAAAGAAAATGCATTGAAGGGAACAAGAGTGGGAACAGAGATCAGTTAGGGGACACTTGGAGAAGGTAGAGAAAAATGGATGGTGAAGATATAAATGATGCCACTTATTGGTAATCTAGATGTGGGGTATGTCCAAGGTTGAGGCCCTTGGACATATTCTAACTGGTCCTTCTAATAGAGCAATCTAATGGATTGGGGTGCCATTTGTGAGGTGGGGAAGGCTGGGGAGGAACCTGTGGGGACTCTACTGGACATGTTGAGAAGACTGTGAAGATTCTGAAAAGGAAGCAGAACTGGAAAACATCTGTCTGAAAACCCTGTTAATACTCTGAATTTTTCCCATGTTTTATCAAATATCTGGAGTTGGGGAAATACCTGAATAATTGACTTTCTCACTTTTACCAATAGTCTTTAATATAAAAATCATGAATATGGCTACTTTATCTATTTTGAACATTTAGTAGATCTATTTTATAGACATTCTTAATGCCCCAGACCATTTTTGTTTGGGGATTATTTTTTGTTTTGTTTATTTGTTTTTACATGGGACAGAAGGTAAACAGTGTTACTCCTTTTTGTTATATAGATGCAATGTTAAGGGATTCCTTGAAAAAATAATTTGTGGTAGAATTAAATTTACAGTTTTCCAATTTGTACCCTTATGTTTATTCCACCTATTGTACAAATCACTAAATCTGAGATGATCTTTGATGTATGTGATTTATCTTTATAGCAGTACTAACCTTCCCAATATTCAATTAGAATCATCTGGCTGATGATTTATAGCCATGTATTTCAGTAAGGGATATTTGGGTAATATGCACTACTGACTTAGAATGTCTCTTCTTAACAATATATAAAAATTTCCCTAACCTCACAGTTATGGATTTGGTCATTGCAAGCAGCTGGGGTGTCTGTGTGCAGGCAGTCAGTTGAGAAAAAAATGGCTAATCGTGTATAGGAAGTTGTGATTAGGCAAATCCATTTAGACTTGCCAAGCAACCAAAAATATGTGAGGAAGAGAATCTGAAGTGTGCATGTGGTTTCCCAGGAAATAGGTTTATAATAAAAGTCTTTCTAGTGACTTTCCCAAGGACACTCTAAGTCATAATTTCTCAGGAACTAGATAAGTAAACACTTGTAGACTGTTGGTTTCTGTGGCCTAAGCCAAAGAAGAAATGAGATAAGAAATGAGATGCCTTCTAAGATGTTCTTGCTGCTTACAGATAATATAGCTAGTTGAAGGCCAAGTTCTAGAACTGAAATATTAAGGCCATAGCATTGTTAAATCCAAAGGTAGACTTTATTTAACCACCTTATTTTTTAATAAAAACTCAAAGAGTGGTAAATTCTGTCTAGCAAAAAATTTCATCAATTCTACATTATTTTTGAAAATGTTTTTAAACATCTTCAGTTTTAATTTCTTCATAGTTATATACATTTTTGCAGTTATAGAAGTCTGTAACAGTGCAAACTGCAAATGCAGTGAAGAATGCTCTCAGCTTTGCACAAGAAGTAAAAATAACTATAAAACACACTGACTGTAAAAGTCACTATACTAATGGCCATTTATAATGTGTATAATTCAACCATTAGAGAAGCCACATATGTAGTGATGAAGTTCCTGGACGTCTCTCTAAGTAGCTATGAAAACTAGAGTAAGTGTCTTAACCTCTTTGTGCCTCACCTTCCTCGTCTGCAAAATAGATGTAATTTTAGTATCTAATTCATAAGGTTATTTTCAGGATAATAATTGTAAATTCTCAATACATATTTAATTATTTTTACTATTTTTATTATCATAATTGACTAAAAGTTGAATAAAGAAAAGCAGCAAAGCGCATACTCATTCTGGTGCTTTAAAGTGCTTCCCATAGTATTTTACACAATCTAGTTCTTTAGTAAGTATTAATATTTCTTGGATTAAAGACTCGAAAGTTAATTAAAAGTTTTTAATATTAAGCAATTTCAGATGAAGCCAATATATATTTTCATGCATTGACTCAGATTTCTGCATGTATATACACACACACATATATTTTTAATATATTGGTGTTGGCATCTGTATGTTCACATATATAGTATGTTCAGCTGTGCTGTTCTCTCTAGCTCTATATAAATTTATTTCTCACAGGTCTCAGTTACGATGTGGTGTATGAATCTATGTTTTCTGAAAATGTGCATATATGTCTGTTTGTATTTTTCCTTAGTTTTCCTAGTTTGGGCATAGATTTCAGTAGCCTCCATGTGTAGAAATATCTCCAAGCATGTTGAAAACTGACCTCATGACGTCTCCTCAGGGTCAGCTTCCACCGCCTGCCTGCCCTCCACCAGTACAATCTGCTCTTCCTTCCGTCCTCTCCATTTATGTTAAAGATTGTCCCACTCATCCAAATTAAAAAGTTCAAAGTCCTTTTCTTTTGATTCTTCTTTCTTCTTTGCTACCTTTATTAAATCAGGCATCATGTCCTTTGGAAACTACCTCCAACATAACTAGTCTTCTCTTTAAAATCTCCACTGCCATTACTATGGTGTTCATATCTTCATTATGTCTTGTCTGATCTACTGTAATAGACTCCATTGCCAATCCCTCCCTTCCATTCCCACACACTTCTAGATCAATCTTCCAAAAATCGCAGCTCTGTTAATTGTTCTCCCCTGCTCAAAAGTCTCTAGTGGTTCTTCCCTGGCACTCGGTAAAAATCTAAATTTCTTGTTACAGTATTTGACACCCTCTGTGATCTCCCTCTCCAGCAACAAAATTTGATTTTAGCCTTTTCTTCTCTCTTCTCTCATTCATCTGTCTTCTTATCCAGGTAAGCTGGACTATGCACAATTTCTTAAACACATGCCATACTTTCCCACCTCTAAGCCTTTGTTTGTCCTGTTCCCACCTTTGGAATGCGTTTCCTTACCACTGTGATCACTACCTTTTGGCATCATATCCATCCCCAAGAGCCAAGCCAGTTCAATTCTATCTCCTCCACAAAGCTATTAGTGATCGACCCAATCAGAAGCAGGCTTTCACTTCTAAGAGCTTCTAAAATACTTCATTTCTTCCTCTTCTGTTCATTTTCTTGTTACTGGACCATCCAAGTAACCTTAGCACATAGAAAAGATAGATATCAACAGCCCAAATTAAGGAGATAAACAAGCTGCAAAGTCTAACACTTAAGACACTGAGTTTATGATCTCTACCCTGGCCTGTGTTAAATTTGAAGCATTTAATGAACACTTAAAAGGGAAGTACAAGTCCTAGGTTTAGTCTGCAACCAAACTCTGTGTCGCAAGTGGGAGGAATTGGGGTGGAGAGATGGAGTCCAAGACAGATCATGCTCATCACTCATCAGCTCATACTCATAAGTATGGCAGGGGGAAAAGGCAAGGGCCAAGATGGAAGCTGAATGATTTTACTGACAAGAGGAGTTCCTTATGAGGAAAACCCTTGCATGGACCCCTTACAGAAACTATCCATTCAAAAGATTGGGATAAACAGTATTTGAAGCATCTAGCACTTTGCTTAACAGGCCAAGTAATCAAAAACCAATTTCCAGATTATTGAGGATTTTTATTTTATTTTTTCTTAATAGCCTACATAACAGATTTATTGTCCAGCCTGGTTAAATATCAACTTAGCATGCCTCTGATATTACAGACAATTTCTCAAATATCTAACTGGAATGAAGTTTATGACTTGTCTTGATCTCTGCATACTCAATTATTTTCTCTCATCTGTCCTTCTTCCTCCTTCTGTTCTGGTCTTTTTTCTCTCTGACACTAACATGGCCAGAGTAAACTTTCTCAGACTTGATATGAGAAACTCAACTGGCAGTTTTCAGAGATGGTCATTTGGTGAATTAACTATTTCACAACTTGAATTTTGGTATATAGACCTAGAGCTACAGGTATTGAGTATACAACAAGTGCTCGATAAACATTTGAATGAGCTAAGATTTTAATTGAAAATTGAGTGTACCATCCTTACAACATAGTATAGAGATTGCCTGCACTGAAATTCTTCTTTTTATCCCATCTGTCCATGGATAATTTTGCTGACAGCGTTCTATAACAAGTTGGACAACTACCACCTGACCATGATAACTTGGGAATGTTTAGGTTAGCAAAGTTTTCAGTTGTCCAGAATTCAGCTGTTCATACCCAAATGGATCACCAGACCACTGGGTAAAACCTGAACACAACGGTTATGCAGTGATTTTGATTGCTGGAATCCAACCATTTACTGCATCAAGGGATGTCATACGTTTCCCCTTTCTTGCCATGGGGTAAATTATAAAGTATATTCATTTTTCAATGCACATGAAAATGTGTCTCTGAATGCAAGACACTATTTACTTTTTATTCAGGCCCCTGTCCCAGGCTCTGAGTTCTACATGGTAGGTAGACCTCTTTGTGGTGAAGGGCCTTTCTGAATAATGTTTTAACACTTTTTCTTTTTCTTTTTTTTTTTTTAAAGCAGAGGGAGTTTTATTTTTTATTTATGTCTTTTTGGCTGCGTTGGGTCTTCACTGCTGTTCCCCGGGGCTTTCTCTAATTGCGGCGAGTGGGGGCTACTCTTCCTTGCAGTGCATGGGCATCTCACTGCAGTGACTTCTCTCATTGTGGAGCACAGGCTCTAGGCGCGCGGGCTTCAGTGGTTGTGGCTCACGGGCTCAGATGTTGTGGCGCACGGGCCCAGTTGCTCTGCAGCATGTGGGATCCTCCTGGACCAGGGATTGAACCCGTGTCCCCTGCATCAGCAGGCGGATTCTTAACCACTGCGCCACCAGGGGAGTCCCATTGGTTTGACTCTTAATAAGAACAAATGGCAATTCAGCTGTTTGGCATGAGATCTCAAAATACTACATTTTCCTTTTAGTGATAAATTTTTTTCAGTCCTTTTGAATTACCCAAATTGTTCTCTTGGAGGAAACAGGGATATGCTTGAGTGCATGTGTAGTGCAACATTTTACTGATATATAATATTCAGAGTCTAAAAGAAAATGCCTAACTACGTGTTAAGCCAGGGAAATAGTCTTCTTGGCAATAAATTGTGACTAAATCAGCATTCTCTGATCTCCCAAAGAACAAATACATTTTTTTTTAAATAATTGACAAAGGACAACATATTTGATGAGTTCACCTTGTTCCCAGGCACTTTCTGTAGAATTTCTTTAATATGTACATTGTTAGTTTCTGATCATTTCTGGATAAATGATATGTACTTGTGGGTTGGGAGGCTCTTTCTCTAAGCTGATATTTAGTCAGTCTTTGTAATGACATCCGTAAAACAAAGCTCTCTCCTGAGCCTTGTAGAAAGTGCTTTATTCATGAAGAAACAAACTACAAATATTTCTACTGTAGTCCCCACTGTTCTGTACATTATAACATCATAGGAGAGTAAAAACAATTAATTACGTTTACTAAATCCTTTTGGAAATTAAGGAATGATTCCTCACCTCTCATTTGCCCTTTGAGGTTAACACTTGGCCATTGTTTCTTTTCTTCTTTGCTGTTTAAAGCTAGTTCATGAATTTTAACAGAATTTATGATCAATGGCTTTTTGAAAGTCAAAATTATTTTTTACCATGAAAACTTCAGATATAAAAAAATGCCTTGGGCTTCCCTGGTGGCGCAGTGGTTGAGGGTCCGCCTGCCGATGCAGGGGACACGGGTTCGTGCCCCGGTCCGGGAAGATCCCACGTGCCGCGGAGCGGCTGGGCCCGTGAGCCATGGCCGCTGAGCCTGCACGTCCGGAGCCTGTGCTCCGCAATGGGAGAGGCCACAACAGTGAGAGGCCTGCATACCGCAAAAAAAAAAAAAGGCTTGTGCTAGATGTAGTTTGGTTTATTGACATTCAAAAGTTTTATAATTCACATAGAAAACACTGGTTACCTAGCTGTGAATATTTGCTCAGGTAAATACTTACTTGTATAACATTTTTTTCAATTTTTTTAAATTAAAGTATACTTGATTTATAATATTTTGTTAGATTCAGGTATACAGCAAAGTGATTCAGTTATTTTTTTCTGATTATATTCCATTATAGGTTATTACACAATATTGAATATAATTCCCTGTGCTATACAGTAAATCTTTGTTGCTTGTCTATTTTATGATATCTGTTTATCCCATACTCCTAATTTATCCCCCTTCCCCCTCCCCTTTGGAAACCATAAATTTTTTTCTATGTCTGTGAGACTGTTCTGTTTTGTATATAGATGCATTTGTATGTATACTATTTTTAAAAGTTTTAAAAGTAAATGTGTTGTGGTGGTAAATACTATGACTATAAATCTTTCCAATTTAGGATCAGCAACAAAGCAGTTTCATGAAAAGATTTTAGGATATGAACAGCATCTAAGTGTTTAAACCCTTGTTTTACCTAACTGTTAAATGGGCATATTAAGTAGCCTTGGTTATTGTGAGCATTTAATGAGATACCTGGTACAACTCAGTGCCCAATAATTTTAAAGTGTTCTCCTTCCTTGTTTATATTTTTAAGAAGCAAATATGTGCAGAAAATAATCCTCCATTCACTCGAAATATTTTATTTCAAAAACATTTATTAAACCAGGCATTCTAAGTGCTAAATCAAAGTAGTGACAATAAATAAAGATTTTTGGCTTTTCTCTCAAGTACCTTCCTAGAAAAATGGCATTCACCTAGACTGAAATAATGCAGTCCTTTTCTGCTAGCTGGCACTGACTTCATGCTAAATTCATCACAGTCCCCTAACTAAATCCATTTTGGTTCGCCAGCTCATCAACCAGTGTACATTAAATTCATCTTCTTCCCTGGAACATTGAGATCCAATAAAACTAAAGATTGCAGTATTTTTTATTCATGGACCATGACTCTGAATGCCATTACCTGTCAGTCAGAAGTCTTGTACTACTACGTGGACTTTGTCTCTGAGCGTAATTCAATTGCAGCGAGACAGACACGTCATCCCTTACAGAAAAGTTAATAGGAAAGATTTTTTAAAAATCTGCTTTTAATACCCGTAAAAAAAGCCAACTTAGGAATTTTTAAACATGGAATATGCTATGGGCTAGCCAATTATGAGATCCCACCAAAAATCCACTGTAAGTAGGAAATTTTCACAATAAAGATGATATTAGGAAAGGTTGAGAATTATCAGTCAAGGCTAAACAGAGAGCAGATGAAAAGACAACGCTCAGAATGGGAGAATATATTTGCAAATGAAGCAACTGACAAAGGATTAATCTCCAAAACATACAAGCAGCTCATGCAGCTCAATATCACAAAAACAAACAACCCAATCCAAAAATGGGCAGAAGACCTAAATAGACATTTCTCCAAAGAACATATACAGATTGCCAACAAACACATGAAAGGATGCTCAACATCACTAATTATTAGAGAAATGCAAATCAAAACTACAATGAGGTATCACCTCATACCAGTCAGAATGGCCATCATCAAAAAATCTTTAAACAATAAATGCTGGAGAGAGTGTGGAGAAAAAGGAACCCTCTTGCACTGTTGGTGGGAATGTAAATTGATACAGCCACTATGGAG
>NC_041229.1:48992621-49007840 GCF_002837175.3 Physeter macrocephalus
GAATGGATAAAGGTGTGGCACATATATACAATGGAATATTACTCAGCCATAAAAAGAAACAAAATTGAGTTATTTATAGTGAGGTGGATGGACCTGGAGACTGTCATACAGAGTGAAGTAAGTCAGAAACAGAAAAACAGATAGCATATGCTAACACATATATATGGAATCTAAAAAAAAAAAAAGGTTCTGATGAACCTAGGGGCAAGACAGGAATAAAGATGCAGACATAGAGAATGGACTTGAGGACATTGGGGAGGGGGAAGGGTAAGCTGGGACAAAGTGAGAGAGTGTCATGGACATATATATACTACCAAATGTAAAATAGATAGCTAGTGGGAAGCAGCCACATAGCACAGGGAGATCAGTTCAGTGCTCTGTGACCACCTAGAGGGGTGGGATAGGGAGGGTGGGAGGGAGACACAAGAGGGAGGAGATATGGGGATGTATGTATATGTATAGCTGATTCACTTTGTTATACAACAGAAACTGACACACCATTGTAAAGCAATTACACTCCAATAAAGATGTTAAAAAATAATAATAATAAAAATAAATAAATAAATAAAAGGAGAGCAGTTACCAAGAGGGAAGAGTAAAAATAACAAAGGAAACAAATGAGGCACATTTTTCTAGGCGAGTCAGTGCCTTACAGTCCTGAATGAAGACATACATAATTTGCTCAGTCTAGCACATTAGTCTTAGGAAGAAAGAGTTCAACAGTTGCTTCCCAGGAACCTAAAATATTCATTGAATATTCATGAGTAGTTGAATCATATGGGAAAATTTAGCCTTCACAGATCAATTCATTTGAATAAACTGTGGTACCAGTTTTTTTAAATCATGATAATTTTGATGTCCAAGCATTCCTATTTATCAAATATTCTAATCTCTCAAAATACACACATTCACTCATGTGTTTAGTAAAATATTAATTGACTACCTCCTGACTATGTAACTAAAAGTTGGAGATAGAGACCCAGTGTGCCCTTGAGGGAGTTAGTGGTCCCAGCATAGTGTGTGAAATGTACATATACATAGATAATAACAAATACCATCTGATAAATATATATATAGGCTTTTATGAGGAAGTCTGGACCAGGACTTCAACTTCTACTTTAATGCTCTGGGAAGAAACAGCTTTTCAGCACTGGTGATAGCTATTCACTTGGGAGACTGCCCCAATCATTGGATTTTTTTCCCTATAATTGAGCTGAAAGTTGGAGTTTTTTGAAATAGTCCATCAGTTTTATTTCTGCCCTTTCCAACTATGATGACAACTCTTCATAGAAGAGCCCTTCATACATTTGTAGGCTACTGTCAATTGTCCTCTTAGGCCTCTCTCCTTTAGACTAAGGAATCCCAGTTTATTAACCATTCTGGATACAGTGTGATTTTCAGACCCTTTATTTTACTGTTTCCATGCTAGTAATTTTTTCAAGTTTGGCAATATCCTACCCAAATAACAATACACAGAGTTACATAGAGAGATCCACTGATATGCTTGTAAGTGCAGACCATGGTGAATAGAGTTCTTTATGTGAACTCCATACTCTGATTATTTAATATAATATAAAATTGTGTTAATGTTGTTTTTAAGACTCTTTTTGTTGGTTCATATCAAGATTATAGACAGTTAAATACTTCATATGAATCACTGGCTATCAGATATATTACTCTATTTTAGAATAATTGACTTTTAATGTAAATTTATAAATTGACATTTATCTCTATTAAATATAATATTGTTAAGCTGAGCTTAACATCCAGAGCTATTGATATCATTTTTTTATTAAGAACATTCACATTGTTTTATTTATTTTTTATTTATTTATTTTGAATTTATTTTTGGCTGTGTTGGGTCTTCGTTGCTGCGTGCAGCTTTCTCTAGTTGCGGCAAGGGGGGGTTACTCTTCGTTGCAGTGCACGGGCTTCTCATTGTGGTAGCTTCTCTTCTTGTGGAGCATGGGCTTCTAGGCGCACAGGCTTCAGTAGTTGTGGCACATGGGCTCAGTAGTTGTGGCTTGCGGGCTGTAGAGCGCAGGCTCAGTAGTTGTGGCGCACGGGCTTAGTTGCTCCGTGGCATGTGGGATCTTCCCGGACCAGGGCTCGAACCCGTGTCCCTGCATTGGCAGGCAGATTCCTAACCACTGTGCCACCCGGACCGGGGCACGAACCCGTGTCCCCTGCATCGGCAGGCGGACTCCCAACCACTGCGCTACTAGGGAAGCCCCGATATCATTCTTAATAGTAATTCAACCGTTCCTCATATTACCCACCCTTTCCTCATTTGTGTCAATTACAGGTGACCTGAAGGTAAATAGATGGAATTCGTAGAAACAGGATTTGGCAGGGATGCATGTTGCCCAGCACACATAGATATGAAATGAATCCCACAGTTATAAGGAAAGACTAAATACTGAAACAATAGAAAGATAAAGATAAAAATAATGCTTATAGGCAAAGTTTTCCACCAAGCAGACTATATGCTACTAAAGAACTGGTTTCCAGGTTATGAGAGCAGATTAATCTTATCTGCTTATAGGAATTCTCTCCTTCAATAACTCACAAAATAAACATAAGGAAAATCAGTAACAACAACAAATGTATGCTAACAGTGATGAAATAAGGCATGAAGCACAACTCAATGCAATATACTCAAAAACTGTGACTAAGGAAAGAAACAGTAGCGGAGAGGTTTAGAAAGTCTCAGGTGCTACCCCACTCCCATTCCTCTCCTGAAATTGTTGGTAATTGGCAAAATCCTGAGACTTCTTTCTCATTGATACCACTAAATCTTGGAAAAGAGGACACTGAGCTGGTACTCTTATCTTT
This sequence comes from Physeter macrocephalus, assembly GCF_002837175.3. Lineage (NCBI taxonomy): Eukaryota > Metazoa > Chordata > Mammalia > Artiodactyla > Physeteridae > Physeter > Physeter macrocephalus. The sequence goes on from NC_041229.1 coordinate 48,995,457, forward strand.
TTCAGAGTAGTTGAACTCGCTGTTGGGAGAATCCAACATGGAGAAAGTAAGCAGCAGTGTTGATCTTCTCTAATGGAAATTAAGGTTCTGTAGCTGCATCCTGAATTAGAGAAATTACCCAACTAGATGCATCTTGATTTAGGACATTAAACAAGATTCTCAAAAGACAGCAGAATTTGGGTGTTCTAAGAAAAATGGCACACTTGACTACAGCCTCTACTGACCTCTCCCCCAACTCATTCCTCAGCTATTGCCTCAGGTGCAGAAAGTCATTAGAGTACAAAATACCCAGACCCCCATACTATAACTTAAAGGAAAAGCAAAATGAGTATATGTGCAAAGGAAAAGAGTAAACTAGTCACATGTACTATATCAGAGCAAAGTGTCTGATTGAGCTGCCCAACATGAGCAGGATGAAAAAAACTTAGTAACCTCTAAACATGCCCCAATCAAATAGTTTTAAATCACATAGTTTTAAGCCAAAGGAAATCATCCAAAAATTATTTCAAGCAATAAAAGAATTGAGAAAGGTAGCTAGGTATAAAATTAATATATAGAAATCAATAGCATAATGAATATATATGCACGTATATGAACACAGTAACCAATTAAAAGATATAATAAAAGAAAGTATATCATCTATAGTAGCAACAAAAATTATAAACACGAATAAATGAGTGAGATTTATATAAAAGTAACTAAAAGACTATTAAAGGGCATACAAGAAGGGAAATCTATGTCATTGGAAAGAAAGATGTAACATCAAAAATTGTCAATTTTCACTTTTTCACTAAAGATTTAAAACAAAACTACCACTGGAAAAAAATTTAAGCAGGAAAAGTTTATTCTAAAGTTTATATGGAAAAAATTAATAAGCAAGAATAGCCAAGAAAATTCAGAAAAATAATGTAAATGAGATAGGTCTTAGCCTATCAGACATTAAAATATTATGAAGCTATAATGAAAAAGTGAAAAGATATATCAAAATAAAGGACTAAAAAAATCATAAATAGACAAGAAACATAGAGAAGTTTAGTATATGATAAAGATGGCATTTTGAATAAGTGGGAAAAGATAAATGGTTTAATAAGTCATATGTGGAAAATTGTGCATCTATCTGAAAAAAAAGTCTCTACATAACCTAAACCTAAATAAGTTAACAATCCAATTTGTATTTTATTTTGTTTAAGAAGTAAAAATATACAGCTATAACAATAGAGATGGGTAAATTGAGCTATATTAAAATTCAGAACTTTCATTCATTAAAAGAGAATAGAAAAGGAAGCCATAGAGTGGAGATGTTCCCAATAAATCTATCAGACATTTGTATGATGCTTTACCTTACTCATAATGAAAGACTGCAAATTGAAAGTACAAGATATATTTTTCACCTATCAGGTTGTCCACATTCAAAAAATGGGACAATGCACTGTGTTGGCAAGTGTGGTTAAAGAGGCTTCCTCATATATTGCTCCTTTATATTGGAGAGCAATGTTAAAATACCTCTAACTTTTTAAATGCTCAAACTATATTGATTCTAGTTCAAATGCCACTATAGTGATTCTACTTCTAGGAATTCAACCTGTAAATGAATTTGCATAGGTGTGAAATAAAGTTAATTGCATAAATGTGTCTAGAATTTTTTAAAAATGACAAAGGAAGAATGGCTACAAAAATTTCAGTATATCGGGCTTCCCTGGTGGTGCAGTGGTTGAGAGTCCGCCTGCCGATGCAGGGGACACGGGTTCGTGCCCCGGTCCGGGAAGATCCCACATGCCGTGGAGTGGCTGGGCCCGTGAGCCGTGGCCGCTGAGCCTGCGCGTCCGGAGCCTGTGCTCCGCAACGGGAGAGGCCACAACAGTGAGAAGCCCGCGTACTGCAGCAAAAAAAAAAAAAAAAAATTTCAGTATATCCATGTAATACTCTTCCACTGTTAAAAAAAAGTAATAATAAGGAGTTCTATATGTACTAATAGGGAACAAAATCTCATATATGTTGTAAAACCATATACATGATGCAGACAATATACATAATGTTTTGTCATTTGTTTAAAGGAGAGATGAGTATAAATAATATGCTTGTATACACAAAAATCATTTCTAGAAAAATAACTGGTAACAGTGGTTGCTCCAGAGAGAAAAACTGTGTGAGAGGAAAACTTATCTTTTTACTGTGTATTCTTCGTACCTTTCGGATTTCCTGTCATGTACATATAGCATATTTTTAAATAACCAAAAAAAAAAGTTTTTTAAGAAAACACAGAAAGTTGAGAAATGGAAGGATGAGCAAAAATACAAAAAGGAAAATAAGTTTGGCAATATTAATACCAGCAAAATAGAATTCACACTTTAGAAAGTGCACATTTATTTTTCTGGTTATAAAAAGTAAATAGTACTCTGTACAATGAAATGATAACTAGTCATAAAAATAACTTAATATTAACATTTATAAATCCAGAAGTGTTAAAATGCATGAAGAAATGGAAAGAAACACCACTTGATATATACCTTGAAAGATGCTTGACTAGGAAGAGAAATGCTGAGTGGATTTAGCTCAATTTATTCAATGAACATCTAATTTAATATCTCTCACCATGGACCAGGGAATGTAGAAAGGTGTAAGACTTTCTTCTCTCCTTCAGTTTCCATGATATAATTATTAGATCCTTTAAAAGTACAATCCTTCAGTCAGAACTGTCTTGAACTGAGTTTTTCCACATTTAAATCAGTATGCCAAATAAACAATCTGAACATCTCACTTGAACCAGGGTGGATGAAAACTATTGTTTTCCCTGCCTGTCAAACCTACTCTTTTCTCATAAAAAGAAAGTAGGCTTTTTTTTTTATGGAACTTGTCTTCAGAAGCTTCAACTGTTTTTTCTTTGATATTCTATTTTTTCCCAGGTGTTTGCACTTTGATTTTCTGATGAATCGAAGCAGCGTGCGGCTCTTTGTTTAAGGAGAGAGATGTTAGAACAAAAGGTGCATAATTTTCAGAAGTTTCTTTCCCCTATGCCTAAATTTAAAATCAAATTGATATTTTTCTTTTTTGCTTAAGAGGAAGCTAACCCTTTGAGACTCTGCACTGACATTAACTAATAAAAGAATCTTTTAGGTCTACTATCACATGGATTTCCTCACTGCTCTAAATAGCACAGCAGTGTATTCATTTGCTTGATTATCTGTCACATACATTTCCATCCTAGACTGTCACTGGCAACAAGCATTTTAGATGGCCCCAGCAAGACTGGTAGTGATCATTTCCTCATGGTTCCATCAGATCTGGCTTCAGAAGGGTTATACGTTGGATGAGTGCTTGCAAAACGAAATGTGACAGCTGAGTGTTTGGCAACTCACCAACTGGTTGATGAAATTGAATTGCTCCCTTCTACATCTTTCCTTCAGCACTTGGAAATTAGTCTCTATTCATTCACAGAAGGAGCTGTGACCTTCGCAATGAGGAATCATGCCTGGTTACTTTGCTCATTGACTTAGTTGATACAGTTCCTCATTGTTGTAATTCACAACTTTTAAAAATTAGCTGGGACTTTCTTTTGGAACTTTTCTCAAGAAAACTCTTGCAATTTAAGAAAACTTAAGAAAAAACAAAAATTATTCTAGGCATTAGTTATAAATTCAATATAATTTCTCAGGAATAAAACCCAACTGTTATGAAGAGTACTGGGGAAGATGGAATAGTAAATTGTGAAAGCTTCAGCTTTACTCCTGCCATTTGTATTCATAATGGCTTTGAGTTAATATCAGTAACAGGATTAGATGGGACGTCTGTTAGAGTGGAACATTTGAGCCATTAGACAATGTTTTAAAAAATAATTTGAGGCTTCTGGCTTATTTTTTCTACCTTGGTTCTCAAGTCCTAGCAATAATATTTCATTTTCATGAGGGATATCAGATATTTTCCCAGGAAAAAGCTACTTTGGTTTTCCAATAATATGCTCTCAAAATTTATCTGTGAAGATATATAAATTTAGGGAAGGAAACTATAGAGGTTTGCAAACCTTTTCTTTCTTTAACCTCTAAAGCCTGAAGTTCCCTACGACTCAGTGCTGACACCTCCTTGGTGGTCCGGCAACCTGTCCTCCTAGGTTTTCTCATCTGGTCTTATGACTTTAAGTTTCATCCCTATACTATATATGTAATATAGTTATGCTCATACTATACATCTAATAGGTATTTCAAGATTGACACATATAAAAAACAACTCTTAATTTTATTTTCAAAACTAGCTCTTCCTAGAGTCTTCCCTAGCTTATTAAATGGCACCCAGTTGCTTACAAAAATGTAGGAGTTATCCTTGATTTCTCTTTCTTCCTCATACCCTAAACCTCATTCATTAGCAAATCCTAGACTCTCAAAATAAATCTTAAATCAAGTCACTTTTCACCAACTCTGCTCTTACTGCTATCATCTGAACCACCATCACCTCTTGCCCAGATTACTCTAATAGTATTCAAACTAGTCTCCGTTTCTACTTTGCCTCTTCTACAATCTATTCTCCATACAACAGATAGAGTGATTTTTTTTAATTAACCAGATTATATCCATTCATCCTTCTGCTTCAAACTATCCACTAGCTTCCTCTTCCACTTAATCAAAATTAAGGGCCTTACCATGGTCTACAAGTCCCTGGCTACCTCTTTGACTTCATCCCCTGTGAATCTCCCTTTGCCAATGAGGCTTCAGTCAGTCTGGCTTTCTTACTATTGCTCCAGAGTTCTAAGCATGTTTCTGCCCAGGGCTTTGTACCTGCTATTCTTTCTGCCTAAAACACTCTTCCCCTTGATGTTCACATGGCTTTTTCCCTCACTTTACTGTGGGCTTTATTTTTCCTCATAGCATTATCACCAGCAGGTATTATATTAAAAATTTATTCACTTGTTTATGCTAGGATATAAGCCCAGGAGGGCAAAGAACTCTGTTTTGTTCATTGCTGTATCCCTAAGTAACCTATAACAGCAGCTCTCACAGGGCAAGTGCTCAATATATGTTTGTCGAATAAATGAGACAAATATTAAAGAATTGTAATACGAAAGAATTTTGTCCATCTAGAGGGCAGAACTAGGAAGAGTAGGTGTTATTGGGTAGCAGACCTTGGCTTTGGGAAAAGAAAAGCATGAGAACTACCTGACGCTAGAGCACAGAGCCTTGTAACACGCATGGTGAGCTCCTTGTTGCCACAAGGGTTCAGGCAGAAACTGTAAGGGTCCTTTTACAGGGGAGATCCAACTGTGTCATCTCTTAAGCCCTGTTCATCTATGAAAATCTATGTCCAAGAGTGGTAAGCAGAGAAAGAAGAGCTTGTATTTGATTACTTGGAGAATTTGAGCATGGGGCAATTTATTCACAGGTACAACAACTTTAGATAACTGCATAAATTTCCCCAGAAAAGACATAAGGTGGTCTCCCACCTCATCCACACTCTGTTCCAGGATGCCAGATAGGCTGTCACTGCACCTGTGAGGAGCCTTTCTGATTTATGGAGGGCAACAAGCCTCTAACACTCTTGCTGCTGTCTGGCTACTTGCTGTCTCCTGTTGGATTGTGGATATAGCCTACCAAGTACAAATTCACAGGCTCTTGCATTTTAACTTTTAGGTGAGGAAGCTTCCCAGAACCTCATTGCTCTTTCATCCTAAATCATATTGAGGAAAGACTGACCCACCTTTCACTAACTTTCACTAAGTCCTTTACAGAATAAAAACCCAGATTGGGGGTTGGGGGGTGGTCTGGGTTTTTATTCTGTAAAGGACTTAGTGAAAGTTATTATGGTGTGAAATAGTGAAATATTCAAGGAACAGCTTCCAAATTATTCAAAAGTTTATGCTCTATTTTGGGGAGAATTTGTCATTGGAAAGAGGGAACAGAGAAATAATATATAACAAGCACCTACTGTGTACCAAATGTTTAGATCCTCACCATTCATTGAACTTCAATGCTGTGTGAAGTATTTTGTATACAGTCATACCTAGTTTTTTGAATGAACTAGATTTAGTAAGGTAAAAGCAGAAACCAACTTTATTTTTTCTCTCTGACCTCCCACAAAACCCTCTGAGGATAAATTTACCCCTGCTTTTGATACAGTCTCAGATAGGTCATTTACAATAATAATTAAAAGTTCCTTCAGTCTGATGATCCCATAAGTTTAACACAGTTAAATGTAAAAACCTCTGAGTTCTTATCTGATTTTAAAAGTCTTTACCTCCCCAGCTCCGTCTTGCTTCAGACCAAAAAAATCTGCAATGATGAGCCTTTTTGCTCAAAATGGGAAGCAGGAGATCGTGGGAAAAGGACATAGTTTTACAGGGTGAGATCATTGTAATCTGGTTTCAGTACCCTTAGAATGGCACATGTATAATCTCTAATGCTTTCTCCTTCCTGGGGCTTCTGCGGGTTCCTCTGAGTTTCTCCTGATGGCAGACTCAAAACTGTGGTTCTCTGAATGGAAGCAGAACTTCCTTTGATGGCCATATTTAACTCTTTCTCAGCCCGGGGTGTACAGTCGTCCACCCCTCTATTGAGCCGCAGGCAGTCCCCTTAATGAGGAAACCTGACCAGCTTCCCACCTCTGGACCCACATCTACTCCATGGGAAATAGGCACTTTTTCCTTTTGTCCTAGGAATTTCAGCTCTCTCCCACTGCAGCACCCAAGCTTCCCTCTGCTCCCAGTTGAAGTAACTCTAGCTACAGTCTCTCACTTTACATTCTTCCGGTGGAGGCAACATCCAGATTTTTGACCCTTACAATCTAGGAGACATATGTCAAGAGCTCTAAGTCAATCCAGAGAGAGCCTGTCTTTCTAAACTTAAGTTGAAGGGAAAGCATCGCTAAGACTGACGAAACCAGTTTAGGACCACCTCCTTTTCAAGTCACGTGTGGTACTCTAGCACCTTAATTCTGAATGTGAGATTATTTTAGAGTTCTTCCAAAATAATAGGAAGAGTTGTACTTAAGATTCTATTTCATGTTAATTTTTTCCAAACAATCCTGTAAGTTAGATACTATTATTCCCTATTTTATAATTTAAGAAACTAAATCTTAAGAAAGTTTAAATTAGTGACCCAAGAACACACAACCAACATTGGTGAGTATAAAGGACATTGTCTCTGTTCTCACAGCACTTATTTATTTGAGGGAGACAGAATATAAGCTAATATACAGGGAAATAAATGCATGCCTGTTCATATATACATGCATACAAATTACGAAGTGCTGTGAAGGGTAAGAACAGTTTGCAATGATGGAAATTGACAGGGAGGTCAGAGAAGACCTTTTCAAGAGGTGAATCATTAAGTATAAGGTTTCCTTAAAAATATAGTTTCCTGGGCTTCCCTGGTGGCGCAGTGGTTGAGAGTCCGCCTGCCAATGCAGGGGACGCGGGTTCGTGCCCCGGTCCGGGAAGATCCCACATGCCGCGCAGCGGCTAGGCCTGTGAGCCATGGCCACTGAGCCTGCGCGTCCGGAGCCTGTGGTCTGCAACGTGAGAGGCCCGTGTACCGCCAAAAAAAAAAAAAAAATATATATATATATATATATATATATATATATATATATATAGTTTCCTTACGAAGCATAAGGAAAGAACACTCCAGGCAGAAAGACTAGCAGATGCAAAAGGTAGAAAAGAACTTAGTAGGTAAAGAACAGAACACTGGCTGGAACACAGCGAGTGTGGGAGAAGTTGCATAAGGCGTGGTTGGACAGGTAGGTGTGGCTCAGAAGACTTAGGTGAGAGTCCTGGGAGGTAAAAGCCTTTGCTCCCTTCCCCTTTATTGTACTATAATAGAAGTTGTAAGATCAATGTCAGCAGGGCTCAATTCTTATACTTTGTGACAACCTTGCTTTTTGTCCCTACCATTTCCCTCCCTCTGAATTGTGTCTTCTCTTTTTAGGTCTCTCCATGCCAGCATACCTTCATATATTCATGTAGCTCACCCCTCAAACCAGCTTCCGTTTCAATTTCCTCTGGAAATCCTTTGGTTAAATTTAAGAAATAGAAAAAAAAAATCTGATCTTGACTACATTGTTTTGTTTTGTTTATGTCTCCTCCCCTATTCAACCCTCTCTTCCCCTCTCTTCCCTTTGAAACATGCTGTCAAAATGAGAGGGCTCACCCAGAGAAGCTTAATTTGCAACCACCAACCAATCCACCAATGAAGCTACAACTAAATGTTCATGTGAATGACAGACCAGTTGAATACTCTTTACTTACTTGCTTCTGATGCTGCTAGGTTGGAAGGGCTGTACCTTTTCTGTTGCCCCTCAATCTGAGCTAAAGTTGAATAAGGGCCTTTAGTTAGATGTGCATTTCTAAAAATTTTAACTACAGTTCAGAGATTCTGATTCATTTTTAGCATTTGTGTTGGAAATACAAATCTTTCTCGTGACTTAAGATCTCTAGAATTTTTCCCTCTGTCGTAAAGGATACGCTATCACATAGAAGTTGAAAACCTCGGTTTTCTTTTATAAATAGAGAAAATAGAATCTACCTTATTTAGTGGTTTATTATGAGGACTCAATGAAGCAATTGTTGCTCAATATTTGTCTTTCTTATTATTATTGCCAAATAATAGCATAATGATTTGGGGAGACCTTTGAATATGATGGCTAAGAAAGGGTTAACAGTTAATGTCCTTTAGAAAAATGGTCAGGCAGTAACTGATTGACCATAAATTTAGAAAGCCATCCTCTTTCTTGGTGGTCCAGTATCTTGAAGCATTTTACTTAGTTTTCAGCAGACTCTTGACAATTTTACTAGTCATAAAGTATCCCATTGAATCTTCTAGTTTTTACCCCCTAAAGACCATAGATACCTGCAGATTGCGTTTGTAGTAGTTTAAAGAAAGAGAAAGAGAGACAACATTTTTACTGTGTACCCACTGCTTATATACATTCACTCCTTTAATTCTCAAAACAACTCTAAAGATGAAGAAGCTTCCTCTTGAAGTAACAGCTGTTGCTTCCACATCATTTCCCTTCGTTGCATCTTGGATTGCACCAACAAAAAGCAACAAGAGAGTTATTTACTATTGCTCCATGGGGACTTGCATTAACATTTTGGTCACCACCTTTGAAAGCTGTTTGTCCAATAAACTATCTTTAACTCCCAGATGTGTTTTTTAAAAGCATGTTGGGCAACCTACTTCCCATCACGCACCCACCCCCCCCAAAAAAAAATGTTTCTGATGTTTCCTCTTCAACTTGTTATTCTACTTTTTCATTTTCTAAAATATTATTTCAACAAGGACCATCATTTCAGTATTAAAAAGATACTTCTGCTTTTTCTCCGAAGTCAGACTATAAGGCAAAATGATTTCTGCTTCACTTAGGTTTCTTTGTTTCCTTTGGAGAAAGGAGGATGAAGAAGAGGTTTTTAAAAAACAACCCTCTCCTGCTAAGCAGCTTTGTCCTTTCATTTGCCTGGCCCAGCGGGACTTTTGTTTCTCTCATAAAGAGACCTGTTATTTTTTCAAAGGCTTCTGTGTACAGCAATCCTTCCTGTGGTTCTGGTCACCCAGCACATTTTACAGGACTTCATGTCAGAAAGACTAAGTGCTGTTGAGTTTGGGTGTGTTTTAAGATGTTATTGTTCTCCCTCCAAATCTTTCATGAACAGGGACTTTATTCTGTTGCTAAAGAGTGGATGTGTTGGCCATTTTGGTTGCCTGTTTGATTTGGTGGTTTGGGGTGAGGGAAAAGGATGCCCTGAATACTTTTAACAAGCTTCACCTGTGAGTATTGCTGTTTCTTCAGATACTATCTGTAATCTGACAGAAGAGCATCCCTGGGTATAATAGTGGTGAATCTTGAAAGTATATCTCACCTGAAATTTTGCCTATATTCAAGGTTACCTCTACACTGATGTGTTTGGTAAGAAGTAGATGTGAACATAGTTAAGAGCAAACAACAATGAAAAGAAAGTGAAATTACATATTAATAGGTAAAAAGTTTTTCTCTAAGTATTTAACTTATTCCTCCAAATTGATGTTACCAGATATCTGGATGGCAGAGATTTCTCTACCTGGAATTCCACCCGCAGCTACTGTCAGGAACTCGTGCTTCCTGAGCCATTGCTGCTGACAGACCTAGGGAAGACTATCCTCCCATTAGCAGCGGCTTAAGGACCAGACTGGTGGAAGTTCCAAACCTGTCAGCTCTTTCTCTTGAGACCTACTGCAGCAGAACAACCAGGGTCAGCTCTTATGTCAAGAATAAGTTGAAACATGAGCTCTGGAACAGAAAAGATTCTATCTCATAGCAGACTGTAATCCCTTTTTGCTTTGTCAGCATGGCAACCTGGAAAGAGCACAGGCTTCGATGTCAGACTAAGAGCACAGGCTTGGATGTCAGACTAAGTTCAATTCCTGTATATGATTCTTGTTAGTAGATGTCCATAAACACAGTCATTTTCTGAGTCTCAGCCACCTTTGCTTTAAGTTGAGAATAATAATACCAGTGTCAGAGTGTGGTTTTCCACTTTAAGTCAGAGAATAGCAGATGTAAAGGGGCTAGCACATAGTAGACATTCCACAAATGGCAGCTCTTATAATTTGTGTTCTAGAATTAAATAAATACTCATCTCTTATGGTCCCTCTCTCTGTTGGTCAAGTGACTCTCAGTACCCATTTGCTGATTCATAACAACAAGCTACCCAGAGCCTACTGATTTCCGAAGAAAGTGCAGAGGCTCCACTCTTGATATTAGGGACCCTGGAAGTGGTACCCATTGTGAGAAGTCACCCTCTAATTGCCCTTGTAATTGGCTCTAGTACATTAAAGCTTTGAAAATGTAACCAGCAGAGCTGCCCACACAATCACTTAATGGCAACAGTTATAATTTATGGTCTTTATATGCAGAGAAGCTGCCCAGAGAGGGTTGAATTGGGCGATGTTTTGGGGGGGAGGGGTGCCGCTATGCAGATAGCGATACAAATGTCCTTGCCCACAAGGCATGAAAGACAAACACCGGAAATGAAAAAAAGGAAAATAGCCAAGCAGTACAGTGGCAGAAATAACTCCTGTGACTTCAAAACATTAAAAATAAAACCGCTTTCCTTGTGTGCCTGTCCTTGACAGTGATTTCATCTTTTTAGTTGCCTTTCAGCTTGTTTTATTTCCGGCTGTGAGGGATAGAAGCCTCTGAATGAAGAGGACTTTTTCTCTTTCTCACACTGAGACATGTACATATTCATGTGCTCTCTGTATACATGTTAATATACAAAGAGATAAGCAAATAAAAAATAGGTTTAATATATGTTTAATATATGTAGATATATACTTCTTCGGTAACACACACACATACCTATCTGTATAAATGCAGTTGTTCCTCATGTATATATTAATAAATATAAATAGCACCTAAGCACGTGCTATCCTCAATATATGTCTAGATTTATAACCTTTATGTCACAAACTTCTCTGCCCTCTGGAAGCACCCTTTCCTTTGGTATCTCAGTAAGCCTTCAGGCCCTCAGCCTGCATGTTGTGGGCTGCAGATTGTTTCCTGGCTACCTCTAGTCTCAAAGTTCTTCAGCAATCTCACCGCAGGGAATTTCTCCCTGGTACCTTTCCCTTAAGTCCAGAATTTGCCAGCATTTTGCCCTAGCCTGTTCTTTCCCTGTATTTGTTTACCAGGGCTGCTGTAACAAAGTATCACAAACTGGGAGACTTAACCGAAATTTATTGTTTCTCAGTCCTGGAGGCTATTAAGACCAAGGTGTCAGTCAGTGGGGTTGATTACTTCTTAGGGCTGTGAGGGAGAATCTGGTGCATGCCTCTCTCTTAGATTCTAGTAGTTTGCTGGCAATCTTTGGCATTCCTTGGCTTAGAGATATATCACCCCACCCCGCCTTCATCTTCACATGCTGTTCTCCCTGTGTATGTGTCTGTTTCTGTGTTCAAATTTCCCCTTTTTATAAATACACGGTTATATCGGATTCGGGTCCACTCTAATGACCCCATCTTAACCCAGTCACATACAAAGTCCCTATTTCCAAACAAGGTCACAGATACCGGGGTTAGAGCTTAAACATCTTCTTGGGGACACAATTCAACCCACGACACACCCTCTCTCAAGAAAAGAAATCCTCCTTACATCCTTCTGTCTACACCTACAAGGGAAACATTCTAAAATTCCTGATCTTTTATTTTGTAGAAAATGTAGCTCTCTTTTGGTTTCATCCTCTCCCAACCAGTTCATTCTTGAGACCTATTTTGACAAAATTAAAAGTCCACCCAGGAATTTTCTCTAACCAGAAAGCTATTATTGGCCTAACAGGAAATTTTATATTCTTCTAAAACAACCAGTTCAAACTAAAGTCAGCTTTTAGTTTTTGTGTGTGTGTGTGTGTGTGTGTGTGTGTGTGTG
>NC_041229.1:49007874-49045799 GCF_002837175.3 Physeter macrocephalus
GCTCAGCGGCCATGGCTCACGGGCCCAGCCGCTCCGCGGCATGTGGGATCCTCCCAGACCGGGGCGCGAACCCGGTTCCCCTGCATCGGCAGGCGGACGCGCACCCACTGCGCCACCAGGGAAGCCCCTAAAGTCAGCTTTTAAAGCACTTCTTTTTTCTTCCTCTTTCCTAACCTGTATATAATCTCTACAAATACAAACACACATAGAGGATAGTGAACAGTGTATTGTGTGTGTCTGTTTTACCATATTATTGTGAAACAAAACACAGACACAGAAAAACCCCACACAAAATAAATGTGTAGCTTACTGAATTATTTCTATATAATTATCATAAGGCAAACATCCTGTAACCACCACCTGGAACAAGACAAGAACTTTGCCAGACAACAGAAACCTTTCTATGGGCCCCATTGTAATCACAACTCCTTTCCTCCTTCCAAACATAACCACTAACCTGACTTTTATAGTAATCACTTCCTTACCTTTCTTTATATCATCCATTTCTTTGTTTTTATGCACCCCTGGATACTCTATTTTAGTCTTGTCCAATTTTTTTTTTTTAGCTTCATGTGTCTTTTAAGTCTGGGATTTACAGTATCCCACTCCATCACTTTATTTTCCTTATAGTTTATCTGCTGAAGAACCCAAGCCATTTGACCTGTAGAGTTTCCCAGTCTACACATCTTGAATAACTTGTGATATGGTTCAACATGTCTCTCTCTCCTCTATATTGCCCACAAATCGGCAGCTGGATCCAGAGGTATAATCAGACTTATGTGTGATCCTTTTGACAAGACTGTAAGTGGTGCTATACTCTTTCATAAAGAAACAAGTAATGCTAATTTTCACTCTTTTTTAATGTTAGCCAATACTGGTGTTTAATTCTTAATTGTATTATTTCATTAGAGGTGAAAATGGCACTATTGTCGTTCTACCAGTATGTTTTCATTTATTATCTGGAATTTGTTATTAAGGATTACTTCCCCTCATCTATTATAGTTATAGAGTTAATATAGGAAAGTCAGGATAAGTGATTAATTCTTTCCTATTATTTCCCGAGTTCATAGGTAATGAATTAGTTCCCTGTCACCCTCAAAATGTGACCAATTAGTTGTAGTATTATCATTTTTATTATTATCAATACTAGTAGTATTGTGAACTTATGGATTTAAACATGACTGAAACAAAGAGAAAAAAGACTGAAAAAAAAAAGGAACAGAGGCTCAGTGGCCTGTAAGATCACTGAGTATTAATCAGTTTAACATATGTGCAACTGGAGTTCCATAAAACAAGAGGGAAAATGAGTAAGAAAAGAAAAATATTGGCTAGAATTTTTGCAAATTTAATAAAAGACATCAACACAGAGATCCAAGAAGTTCAGTAAACTCCAAACAGGAAATACAAACGAATAAAACAGACTATTGTAACAACAGATCACAGAGACACAGACACTGCAGAAAACCAAAGATAAGATAATAAAATCAGCCAGAGAAATCAAATACTTGACATATAGGAGAATCATGACAAGAATTATTAATGACTTCTCATCAGAAACAATAGAAGTCAGAGGCCAATGAATGACATGTTTAAAGTGCTGAAATATAGTATGTAAAGTGCTTAGACCAGTGCTTGACACATAGTAAGCACAAAATAAATTGTTGCTATTGTTATTACCTTAATTGTCCATTTTCTTCTTTAAGGTGGTGGTGACCACTGAGTGAATGTTGAATTCTTTTTTCAGTACCTAAAGGGACAATTTAAAGGCTTACTTTCTGGTAGAAAATGTAACCTTCATGTGAACTACTAGGCCACCTGGGGCTATGGTAGTCATTCCATTGATATTATTCAAAAGTAGCTAGTTGGATAAATGAAATAAAAAGATCTGCATGAGAATTGCTGCTCTTTTTATTTACAGCCTGGATTTAGAACCTCCACTTTGGTTAGGCACATAATATATAAGACATTCTTCAAATATTTGACCTTAGAGTGATAATTAGAAAAGGGGAAAAATAAATGGACTTTCACTTTAAAATGTAGTAGAGAACCTCTTTCTAATTGTGACTGGTTTCATTTATATGTAATGTGGCTTTAAAATTCCCTGTGAATTTATCCTTGCTCATTTCCTTTATTTGTTTATAATCTTCTGTGAACTTATAGGAGAGACCATGCTTTATTAAATGAATGCATTATTCAAATAGACTAATATTTGAGAAAGCTATGCTTATTTACAAACTTTTTAAAATGGCTCTCTTTAAAATCTGTTGGTTCAGTGTTCTCACTGCTTCTCCCAGTTTGAAATTATAATTCTCTGCAGTGCTGAGTTGACATACTTGTTTCCCCAAAGTGCCATTCTCTCTCTTTTTTCTCTCCTTGGGACAGTACCCTTACCTCGTTAACTTCTAATCTTCCTTCAAAATCCAGTAGAAAAAGTTACTTCCATTGGGGAATATCCTCCTAGATGTTTTCTGAGCACAGCATACTTCTATGAATCTCTCTGCTTATTTAGGCAGTAGAGTGTATTGATTAAGACTCCAGCCACTGGATTCAGATTATATGAGTATGAATCTGGCTCCACTACATTCTTGCTACATGACCTTGGGAAGGTTTCACTTGATCTCTTGTGCCTCTGTTTCCTCATCAACAAAATGCAAAATATGCAGCAGAAGTATTACGTTTTAAGAAATTATTAAAGAAAATAATTCTCTGAAATACAGGCTCTTCTGTCATCAGTTCAATTATTCACATAGCAGAGGACTTAGAATAGTCAAAACAATTATGTAGAAGGGAAACAACCCACCTTTCTTCATGTATAAAATATACCAATAATCAAAGACTTTGGGGATGTAACCTAAGTGTCAAAATACTTCTAGACTTTGTGGGGTTTTTTCTCAATCTTTTACAGTTGCCTTGCCCACAGTAATTTGATAGCATTTGTAAAAAACAACCTGCTTTTAAGTTTTCCAAAACAATCACCTTACATTTTATAGAAACAACTCTTGCAGACTAGTATTTCATCAATTCACAGAATAGTTAATCAAGTTACATAATTACAGCAACAAGTGATGTGATTAACAAGTAAAAGGGAGGTAAATGAGCTTGGTAACAAACTCAGTTGAATCTTGGTAAGTAAGTCCCCTACATACGAACCTTCAAGTTGCGAACTTTCAAAGATGCCAACGGGCGTTCGCGTGTCCGATCACGTAAGTTAGTTCACGTGTCTGATGTACATTGTCACGTGTGTGCATCCTCTGCAAGTGGTTGTATTTTTGTGTACTTTATAGTACTGTATAGAGTACAGTAGTATAGTATTTTTATTTCAAGCCCAGGATGTTTGGAAGCAAGTGTAAAAGCAGCGATGATGTAGCTGGTTCTACCGTACTTTTCAAGGTACTGTACTGTAAGATTAAAAATGTGTTCTTTATTTTTTGTGTTTGTTTGTTCTTTAAGTATTATTTGTGTGAAAAGTATTATAAACCTATTACAGTACAGTGCTATATAGCCGATTGTGTTAGTTGGGTACCTAGGCTAACTTTGTTGGACTTATGAACAAATTGGACTTATGAACAAGCTCTCAGGACAGAACTCCTTTGTATATAGGGGACTTACTGTAGACAACTCTACTAGGTCGGTATACAACTCTACTTGGTAAGTGTACAACTCTACTTTTTGAGGAACACTGTGAAGGTACGTTCAAGAGTAGCTTCCTAACCATAAACATCTAGCATGCCCTGGTCCAGTCAATAGAATGATGGGTTTTGGTTAATTCGTCAAGTCCTTAACTAAAGTAAGGAGACTTCTACTATACTATCGCTGCTGTTGAAGAGATTACATTAGTTCTATTCGCTGAAATATCACTTCAGTAACACTCTGCAATCATTTTGACATCCATGTTCCCAATAGAAATTTAGATGTACTCCTTAGACATATTACTTCATACCTTGTGTCACAGTTAATTTTTTTTTATTATCTTCCACTCTAGAATCATTTGATTATCTATCAGTTCCTCAGTATTAGGTACTTGTCCTCATTGTGAAGCGCAGTCTCTAGCCCATAGTAGGAACTGGAAGATATCCAGAATACTCTGTAGTCTAGAAGCCATGTCTCAAGATAAAAATTAGAAGAAACTGGTTTGCTTAGCTCAGAACAAAGAAGACAAGGGTGGCTGTGACAGCTGGCTTCAAAACTCCTGCTTTTGGAGTAACCCAGCCTGGCTTCTATTTCAGGTTTTATAATTAAACAGTTTTGTGACTCTGAAAATCACTTCAATTTTAGAAGTCTTGGTTTACCTAATTGTAAAATTAAGGAGAAAGAACAGATGACTTGGAGAATCCCTTCTAAGTTAGTTCCACTGTTTGAAGGGCCATTATCCATATTCATGGGTGATCCAACTTTTACTCTCTTTTCCTTCAGAAGACAGAACTGGAGTGAGTAGGTAGAAGCTATAGCATTACAGCTATTTGATTCACATAGCAAAAAGTTTTAATGGTTCCATCTTGGTTATAAAGTATTCAAGGAAAGGCTTAGACCATGGGTCCCCAACCCCTGGGCCACAGACTGGCAGCAGTCCACAGCTTGTTAGGAACCAGGCTGCACAGCAGGAGGTGAGCTACAGGCGAGCAAGCAAAGCTTCATCTGCCGCTCCCCATCACTCCCCACCGCACTCCACCGCTCCCCATGGCTCCCCATCGCTCGCATTATCGCCTGAACCATCTCCCCCCCGACCCCCCGTCCATGGAAAAATTGTCTTCCACGAAACCGGTCCCTGGTGCCAAAAGGGTTGGGGACCACTGGCTTACACAACCACATGCATAAACCCGAAGCAGAGGTTGGATTAATTTAACTCCAAGGTCCCTTTCAATGATAAGATTCTTTGATTATATAGGTCAATGGGCCAAATGAAGCAAGACACTCAACGTCCTGCTTTCCTACCCTTTGTTCCTATGTAGTGTTTTACTGAGAGTAATTTTAAATTTACTATTCTCCCCTTCAACCTAACCACAGGCCCTGTTTTGAGACACTTACTATTTTGACAGAAACTGAGACAAACCACAACTATATAATCTCCTTGATAGGCCGGGGTGAATCTCAAGTGCGTTGGCCAACTGTATTCCAAAGCTTTCAGTAGTAATGCCTCCATGCAGTATATAAATACCACAAAGTGCAGCCATTGAATGAATCAATGGCAGTCAAGGTCAGTGATATTGGAAGTCTCACAAAGTTTTCCAGAGAAAACAGGAACCTAAGATTAGTTTGACTCCCTGTTTTTCTCCTACTCTGTACCTTTCTTGCCAAAAAATGAGTCTATATTTCTGCTCTTTTACAACTATTGTACAATGGCCTGGACTATATGAGGATATTTGCAAATGGCTGAGAACAGAGAAACAATAACTAAGTTGTTTGATGGCAACTACTATATTGGGGAAAGTATTTATTCTTAGATGCAAGTTAATCACCTTCAAAAAATACCCTTAGCAGATTTTGTTAGCCCTAAAAAGCAAGTGAACTGTCCATTTAAAAGCTAAACAATATGTTTTATTGTTTTTTATAAGTCTTACAGAAAATATCTTATCCTTAGACTTTAATCAGCATAAGGAATAAGTTCCATCCAGCAAATTACTGCTCCAAAATCCAATTAATTGAAACATTTGGTGAAAATACAATCTGTGTTATATTTTACTTGTTTTCAATTAAACCATATGTGCTATGGGCATGCACTTTATTTGACAAACAGAAAACATTGATGCTAATGGTTGGCAGTATTTTTTAATGTCAAGGTTTTAATAACTATCTCTTGCATTCATAGAGCATGTCCAAATGTATTTGACTACATTCATCGCCTCATTTGGTAATGCGCTATGCTGTCACTGAAGGACTGAGGATTTTTTCTCACTCTCAACAGTTCAGAATCAAATTGTTTTTATTCCTAGATACAAAACCTTGTCCTAGCCCTGGAAAATGTCCTGAGATATAACTGATTCAAATGACTAAAAATGCTAAATGACAGTAAAGAATCTTCTCAAAGAGGGAGAAGAGCAAAATTGTTTTCATTGGCTTACTGTTTTCTCTAAATGCATATTTAATTGAATATTACCAAAATCAAACAACATTTTTTAGGTTCACTCACCTTGTTTTATTTTTTGTTACAGTGGCCATAAATTTTCTTCATGCTTTTCAAAGTAAATAAAATAGTGAAAGAATATAAGACAGGAACAAGAAGAAGATTACACAGTTTTATGATTAGCAATAATTTGAAAGTAATTACTTGGAATTTAAAGTCAATTTTTAATGTGATCAAGTACAAGACTTGATAATGTAAGAACTGTATACCCAGTTACACATTAAAATTAATTGATTGAATCAAGACTTCCGCAACCACTATGTACAAAGACACAGTATATAATTAACAATAACATTCAAGTGTTTATACTGAGTTAATAGGTATTTTGATTTCTCTCATTTTAGTATTCATGCCAAATGAAAAATACATTATTTTGAAATTTATGTCGGCATATTTCACTTGGTGCAGTATTTAAGAAAGGAGTCAGGACTTTTCCTAGCACATCAACCTTCAGTTTTATTGAAATGCACGTCACCGATCGCTTCATACGAAATAAATGTCAGTGGTCGTAATCATTGATGTCATTGCCTGAAATCTTTAAATAACTTAAAAATTTAACAGTGCACGTTACAGTTAAAACTGAGCTTCAGCTAATGTCCAGTGTGAGAAAGATGAGTATTTTCATACCTTTCTCTTTAGATTTATTGCTACACTTGCTAAGAGTGGTGCGTATATGTAGAATGTTTTAGAGTTTGCCAAAGTGGAACACAATGCACAGGCTGGGAGGCAGACTAGAACAGTAGTTAAGAGCAAAGGCTTTGCTGCCACAGTCTTGGGTTCATGTCCTTGTCCCCTGGTTATGAAATTTCTGACCTCGAGAAAATTACTTGACCTCTTTAATCTTTATTTTCTCATTTGAAAAATGGTATAATACCTTCCTCATTCTTTTTTTCTTTTTTAAATGAGGTTAAATGATATATTCATAGCGTATGAAATATGCTTACCATAGTGCCTGGCATAAAGTAAATAATAAATACAAATATCATTATAGTTCCTCACAAATTTATCTTATTTAATATTCATTTTCTGAAAGGAGTAGTCTTTTAAAATGCTGCTCTGTTTAGTATCCAACTGGAGAGCACAGTTGACTTGGTCACCCACCCAAGGACCCTCCACCTTAGCTGCTATCTGCTGACCCCTGTAGGAATCAAGTGAAAATGCATCCTTGGTGAAACTAATAGGCAGCTTAGATTTCATTGCTAAATTAGTCCTTCAAGTTATACAGCCCCAAAACAGAATAGATCAGAAAGAAAAATATGCTATATAAATGACAGAATAAGAAGTACCCAGTATGCTCCTTTTAGGATGAGAGACTTGGGAGCTTTAGTTAATATTTTTATGGATATACTTTTATACTTTCACCTCTAGAATCATCGCCTTTGTCTTTTTTTGCCTCTGTAATAGCAAAATATCGTGACAAATGTAGAAGGAGATATTGAGATAAAATGGAAAGATCACCATGATGCAAATGGGCATACTTCTCACAGTCTTAATAAGCAGTGCTTATATCTTAACATTTCTGATCTTCTAGGAGTATTTTACCACAAAATTCCCAAATCAGGGCCAATAGGATACAGCATGTGTCCTAGTAACATGAATTAAGATATAAAAAACTATAGTTAAGGGGTAAAAGAATCAGATATCTTTTAAGACAACTTGTTTAATAAGAAATTGACAGTTATGAATGTTTATTCATTTAGTCAAATATATATTAAATATCCAATGTTTTCTGGGCACAGAATATCAAAAAGAGAAGTAATTTGGGTACTGCCTGATTGATTCCCACTTTAGGCAGAAAAACTGTCTATTAAGACAGGACCACTAGATGTGGCTGCACAAAGATTAAAAATTAAAAAGGGAGAGGGATATACCTTAATAACAACTTGTTCATCCTAGGACCTCTTATTTGAATGGATCTCCATTCATTTTAAATCTATATTACTCCTTGTTTTGTCCTACCCAGAGTGTAAACTTCATGCTGGAAGACAGAACCATCGTTCAAATTTAATTTTGGTAGTATAGTATGAATTCACCTGACTTCCTTTGTCAAGCTTTTTTTAAAAATGTTTTTCTTTCTTCTATTCCTCTTAAAACACTTAAAGATTTTACTGCATTACCTGTTGTGTCGTAGGTATTATTGTGAAGCTGTCTCTTTAATCTTCTCCAATATACTTATAAAAAGTCTTTGGTGATCTTTTGGAAAGTGAGGAATGTTCTAGAGCAGTGATTAAACCAAATCCTCATTAAATCTCCATCTACCCACAGCTGTCTGAAATAGACTCATATCCCAAAATTGCTGAACACATATCTCCAAAAGATATGAGCTAGTTGTGTCAATTATTGATATATATTCATAGTTTCTGAACATTTGGAATTGTGTTGCCAATGCCAGCACAACTGCAAATGTATAGACATTATTAATTAAACTTTATATCGTGTACATGTAGAACAAGTTAAGGAACTCACAACTTAAGCAAAGTGTAGAGTAACTGGAGATGATTCACTAAGAAGGTGATATGAGGAAGGGATTGAACCCAGATCTGTGTTTAATCTCACTGTCTTACATGGGATAAACCGACTGTCATTATGAATAACAGCATTTTAAGAGATTTTGGGAAATAAATGATCTCACAGTTGTGTGTCTGATAACTCACTTCATATTCTAGTATTTTATCATACTTTATACATTAATAATACCTAAAGTTTATATAAATATAAGTGATTTACAGTTTATAAAGAGTTATCACATTTGACTCTCATTACAATCTGGAGAAGGAAGGCAAAGAGAATGGATATTCTTTGAATACCACTACTTAACACCGTGCGGTTCCTTCTCATACATTATCATAATCAATTCTTGCTGTGATATTATGAGGTAACTATTATCCTCCTGATAAAACTGATGCTGAGAGAAGCTAAACAACTTTTTACAAAGTCACGTAGATTCTAAATGATAGAACCAAGGTTAATGCCAGTAGGCACACAGTGGTCATGGCATATATTATTATATCCATCTTATATATTAGGAAATAGACCTATTGAGAGTAAGTGACTTGTTCCAAAGGTCCATTTATTATTTTGTCATGTAAATTATGGCATATCTTTTTTCCAGTTTTATTGGGATATAATTGACGTATACAAGTTTAAGGTATACAGCATAACAGTTTGATTTATATATACTGTGAAATGATTACCTCAATAAGTTTAGTTAGCATCCATCATTTCATATAGGCACAAGAAAAAGAAAAAGAAAAAGATGTTTTCCTTGTGATGAAAACTTTAAGGGTTTACTCTCTTAGTAAGTTTCCTGGGTATCATAGAGCAATGTTACCTGTAGTTATCATGCTATACATTATATCCCCAGAACTTACTTATCTAACTGGAAGTTTGTACCTTTTGACCACTTTCTTCCAATTCCTCCACTCCCTAATCCCCACCTCTGGTAACCACAAATCTGCTCTGATTTTCTGTGAGTTTGTTGTTTTTGTTGTTCTTAGTTTCTACATATAAGTAAGATCATACAGTATCTGTCTTTCTCTCTCTGACTTACTTCACTCGGCATAATTCCCTCAAGGTTCATCCATGTTGTCACAAATGGCCGAATTTCCTCATTTTTTTATGGCTGAAAAATATTCCATTATGTATATATATACCACAACTTCTTTATCTATTCATCTGTCACAGACACTTAGGTTGTTTCTTGGTTCTTGTAAATAATGCTGCTACGAACATGGGGGTGCATGTATCTTTTCCAGTTAGTGTTTTTGTTTCCTTCGGATATATCCCCAGAAGTGGAATTGCTGGATCATATGATAGTTCTACTTTTAATTTTTTGAGAATCCTTTATGCTGTTTTTCACAGTGGCTATACCAGTTTACAATTCCATCAAGCGTGTGCAAAGTTTCCCTTTTCTTCACATCCTCGCCAGCATTTATCTCTTATCTTTTTGTTGGTGGCTTTTCTAACAGGTATGAGGTGATATCTCATATATCTCATTGTAGTTTTGATTTGCATTTCCCTAATGACTAGTAATGTGAGCATCTTTTCATGTACCTTTTGGCCATTTGTATATCTGCTTTGGAAAATATTCAGGTCTTTTTCTCATTTTTTTTGGCCCATTTTTTAATTGGATTATTTTTGGTAGGTTTGTTGTTTTGGGGGGTCTTTTTTTGTTTGTTTTGTCTTTTTGTTTTGTTTTTGCTATTGCGTTGTATGAGTTCTTTATATATTTTGGATATTAGCTCCTTATCAGATATATGGTGTGCAAATATTTTTTCTATTCTATAGGTTATCTTTTCACTTTGCTGATTGTTTCTTTTGCCGTGCAGAAGATTTTTAGTTTGATGTAATCCCAATTGTTCATTTTTTATTTTGTTGCTTATGCTTTAGGTGTCGTATCCAAAATTTAATTGCCAAGACCCATATCAAGGAGGTTTTTTTCCTAAATTTTTTCTGGGAGTTTCATGGTTTGGGGTCTTACGTTTAAATATTTAATCAATTTCAAGTTAATTTTTATGAGTAGTATAAAATAGGAATCTACTTTTACTCTTTTGCATGTGGATATCCAATTTTCCCAGCACCTTTTATTGAAGAGACTGACTTTTCTCCATCTAGTAGTCTTGGATTCCTTGTCAAATTAGTTAACTATATATGCTTGTGTTTATTTCTGGGCTCTCAGTTCTGTTCCATTGATCTGTTTGTCTCTTTTTATGCCAGTACCATACTGTTTTAATTACTATACCTTTATAGCTTGCAGTCAGGACATGTGATGCTTCCTGCCTTGTTCCTTCTCAGGTTTGTCAAGCAATCCTTAAGGAGATTCAAATCTATACCAGGATTTCTTTGTGAAAAATTAAACCTATTTAGGTGAAAGTATAAAATTAAAGCCAAAGGCACATGCTGCTTGCTTTGTGCCACTAGATATGCAACATAGAGTAGTTCGTTGTAAAAATTAACAGAACCAATAGAAAAGATTTTTAGTCCCGATGAAACAGTTTTTATGGCAAAGCAAAAGTGCTTTAGTTCAATTGTTGTATAATTGAAGATACTAGCACTTGTCATACATAATGTAATAAGGGAGCCTCCATTACTCAATAGTTTCAAACATCTTCTTTGGCATATCTGAAATCATACAACAGATACTGGAAATATTGGTTAGCCACTTCATAAATCTGAGCCATATTGTGTAAGTCCTTCATTGTTTCATAGTGAGCAAAATGTCCTTGCAAAAAGAGGTATTTGTGTAATTATTTCAATTACGTAACTCTCACTCTTTCCTAGGACCTAAGATGAATCCAGATTTTCCAATTATCTCTTTTACAAAGAGCCCCATAAGGATGATTAAGTGAAGTAGTGAAGTCAGACATCTGCTGAAAATGCCCATTTGAAATCTTTGGTGGATTAAAACAAGCTTATAAATGAATTTATGAATTTGGGGTTAGCTCCTTAGATTCTTAGCAGATTACGAATGCCTGTTGATGTTATATTGTATCTTTTGAAGTTTGGTTTTTATGGGTAAGCTATGACAAACAGGGAACGGGGGAGGGGGAGGAGCCAGGATAAGCTAATATTTCAAACTAAATCATGAACATGGGATTGAGAGATAAGAAGTTTCCCCAAGTGAGTTTTAATGAGGGATAACTGAATATAGTGAAGAAAAGACAAAAATGTGGGAAGGAAAAAATTATGCTTTATCACGAAAAATAGAACATCATCCCTCACAGAATATAATTTCATGTATTTTTAAAACAACAGCAAACACTAATGAGGAAAACTGGTGTGGACCAAATCTTATCATGTCATGCCCCTGCTTAAAACTCTTCAAAGGCTACCCATTGCCACTAATACAAGATCCAAACTCCTTAACAACGCCTCGGGACCTTCAAGAGCCTCTGTTTCTCCAGCCTCCATTCTCAGTATCTCCTCCTAACCCCATTCACTCCTTTGACTATAATGATCAAGGCCATATCACCTCTCTACAAGCTACTCCCTCACTCTGCTTAGAGTTCCTGTCTTTCTTCTAGCCATTCAACAGGGCTCAGCTCAGTTGTCACTATCTCCAAGAAGTTTTCTCTGACTCTGCTATCTGCCTTGTCTTGAAAGCATTTGCTTATGTTCTGTTTACTTCTCGTTTCCTCCACTCTGGTCTGTGAGCTCCTCGAGGACAAGAACTGTGTCCTCTTCATAGTAATCTTTCCCAGTGCCAGTGTCATGAGTTGAATTGTGTCTCCCCAAAAGATGTGGAGGTCTTAACGCCCATTACCTGTGAATGTGACCTTAATTGAAAGTAGGAAATTTGCTGATGATCCAGGTTAAGAGGAGATCATTTTGGTGGGCCTTAATCCAATATAAGTGGTATCCTTATAAAGCGAAGAAAGTTGGATACAGAGACAGACACATACACAAGGAGAATGTCACATGAAGATGAAGGCAGAGATGGGGGTGTTGCCTCGATAAGCCAAGGAATGCCAAAGCTTGTCAGCCAAACACCAGAATCTAGGAGAGAGGCATGGAACAGATTTTCCTCCAGCCCTCAGGCAGAACCAGATGCCTTGATCTGGACTTCTAGCCTCCAGAATTGTCAGACAATAATTTTCTGTTGTTTAAGTCACCAGTTTTGTGTAACTTTGTTCCAACAGCCGTAGAAAACTAAAAATAGCCTGGAACGTAAATGTTTTTTAAAGAATGAATGAAGTAACTCACCACATTATTTTACCAGCCTGAGCCCTTTCCTTCACAGTTCATTAAAGTATACTTATGGAAAAAGGATTCAGTGGTCTTTATTTGATTCATTCATTTTAAAAATCAGTTTTGGAGTATCGACTTTGTTCATAATGCTCCTGGGGAACATAAATAAAAGAGTTATTGGGCTTCCCTGGTGGCGCAGTGGTTAAGAATCCGCCTGCCAACGCAGGGGACACGGGTTCGAGCCCTGGTCCGGGAAGATCCCACATGCCGCGGAGCAGCTAAGCCCGTGTGCCACAACTACTGAGCCTGCGCTCTGGAGCCCACGAGCCACAACTACTGAGCCCACGTGCCGCAACTACTGAAGCCCAGGAGCCTAGAGCCTGTGCTCTGCAAGAAGAGAAGCTACCGTAATGAGAAGCCCGAGCACCACAACGAACAGTAGCCCCTGCTCACCGCAACTAGAGAAAGCCCACACGCAGCAATGAAGACCCAACGCAGCAAAAATAAATAAATAAAATGAATAAATTTTTAAAAAGAGTTATTATTCCCTCTCCATTCAAAATGCTAACTGTCCAACATGGGGGACATTAAACTTTTCCAGAACAGAGCTGACAGTTAGGTGCTGCGTACCACAGTAGTGGTTTATGGCAGGCACCTGTTCTGATTGGTTGGTGTCCATGCTATACAAGCTATTAAATGTTTTCAATATCAACCCTTCCTATAAGTAACTAATTTAATATAGAAAATGATGTCTCATTAAAAGTGAGAGAAATAGCATTAAATGTGGTCATGGACACATTACTTTTAATTTAAAAGATGGGTATTAGGAAGGACTTTGCCGAAGAGGTTGTTACTGGATAAGAGCTTTTGTGAATGGAAATTTATCAAGACCCATCCAATTACCCTTCAGACTTTCTGCTCTGATTTCCCCAGCAGCAACCCTGCCAACTGGAACATTCCTATCAAGACTTCAAAATATGAGTTGATTTTTATCTCTCTCAAATAATCTGTTACTTTTGATAACTTTATGCGTTGGGATCTGGATGCCTCCAAACAGCCTGGACTGTATTCAGAGTCAATATTAATGACTTTGGTTTACATGGGCAACTAGAGTTAACTTGGAAAAAAACATTCAGGCAGACATGGTTGATAGGTAAAGGCAGTGCCTATCACTTTTAATGCTGAAAGCTTGGAGGAAATTCCATTTCAAGTACAATAAAGTAGACGGTAAACCAGTAAGAGAACATCTGATCACACTTTGTCATACTGTCCCATGAGCAGTCAACTGTGGTCAGAGCAGGTTATTTCATTTGTAAGGATGCAGGCAAGGAAGTGCTGATCATTCTTAGATTTAATAAAGAGTAATTACGTTTCTCTGGTAATCTCTATTGTTTCTTTAAATACAATAGACATTTCATTAATTCCCAAGCACACGAGGCAGTAGTTGGCACATGAAAATGCTCAGTAGGAATTATTCTGGTCACTTCTTTTTCTTGAGCTAAAGCAGTCTGCTAAAGTATACACATCTGTTAATGTGAGATGCTTGACATTTAAAAGTATACCTATGCCATGTGATCATTTGGTCTTTGAACAATTCAATCATTAATTCATCCTGTAAATATTTATTGAACAATTACCATATGCCAGCAGTGTGCACAATATGATCTATTTTATGCAACCCCTACTTTCTAGGATCATATGATTTAGTTGAAGAGAGAAGATCAATGCACACAAAAGATTAATTTCAAAAGTGATTTAATCTAACTTCTTACACTTTCTGTGCTTATAACTAGACTGCTGAGAATTGCTGAAGGAAAAAAAGTTACTAGAATAGTGCTATCATTAATTCATAGTCACTAAACCCTAACGAGACAATCAACAGTTCCTTGCAATTTTTCTGTGTTTCTCTAATCAATTATTTCTTCCATCTTCCCTAAGAGCTATTTCAAAACTTCTGTACTTTCTCAAATCTCTGACCTCACTACTTCCCTCATCTTGGCCAGTACCACACTTTCTTGTTATCAGAGTAAATTGAAGATGAGAACGACTTTAGTGTACTGCCGTTAAGCCAATAATCTTAACCTTTGTCTACACCATCCTTCTCTCCTTCCCTCCTAATTCAGTGGAGAAAGAGTCCTCCTGTCTCCATTTATTCCAAACTATTTATTATGCATAGTATCAGGGGCTAAGTGTACATTGGTGAGTATAAGGGGTATGGTTCCTCTCCTCCTGCAGCCTGTATTCTAACTAAGACTACTCGTTGCTTTCACATGAAATATTTCTCAAATAAGTTTCTCAAATAAGCCATGTTATCTCCCAACTCTGGGTCCTTAAGTGCACGTTTCCTCCTGCAGGGATGTTCTCTCCCCATTCCCTTTCTCCTGGCTCACTTTCATCTTCTAGGTCTCAGATTGGATATCAGGACCTATAGTTAGCACCTGTTCCTCTCCTATCAACACTTACCACACCGGGTTTTCATTGCCTCTTTACTTGCCTTACTCTCCGTTAGAAAAGAGCCATAAACACTGATTCACTGATATAACCACAATATATATAGGGCAGTCCTTGGCACATGAGTAGTTATCAATTAGTGTTTGTTGAACGAGTTAACTCATTCTATTTAAATAGATGTGAAAAAGCTGATACGTATAATTGGTTCTACTGGGGTTCAACTTAGAAATGAACTACTTTGAGTTGGCAAAGACTTGAGTGGTCTTGAAAATTAAAGTGGGGAAGGCATTTCAGATGGGAAACAGGAGTAACAGTAGAAAAACAGCACAGCGAGATCACCTTGCTTGGGGGGGAAGCTTAGTAGCAGAGAAGTAAGGAATAGTGAGAAGAGGGGATGTAGCATTCCTGTAGAAAATGAACAGTGACGGACAATTTCAAGAAACAGAGCAACACAATGGATGTAGAATTTTAGGGAAAGAATAACCTGGAAAATCTTTGCTGAATGGATTGGAGAATCAGGCAGGGAAAGACTGGAATCAGGGAATGTGGTCATTGAGGCTTTTACACTAAAGCAAGCATGATTGGATAAGCACTTGATTTAGTGAAGTAGCAATAGAGAAGACATATGTACATATATATAATACATTTACACATTTTGTGCCATCCTCTCCTATTATGGGAATGAGTGAGGTAACTACAAACTAGCAGTTCCACCAGGCAAGGAGCCCAGCCAGTCATCCAGAATTTTCCTCCGAAAGGACTGGAAATTTCAGTCCTTTGATGGGTCTTTGTTCTTTCTGCATTACATAGAACACTACTGATTTCTTTTACATTCCTACCCTCATCACATTATACTGCCCCGTTTCTTCTCATATTTCTTTTACTACTTCTCACTTCATTTTATCTTTTTTTATTGCTCTGAAACAGTGGTTCTCAGAATGTGGTCCTCACACCAGTAGCATTCGCATCACGTGGGAGCTTGTTAGAAATGCAAATTTGGGGGCACATGCCAGATATTCTGAATCAGAAACTCTGGGCATACAGGCTAAATTCACTTCTCTCAAATAATAGTTATTCCCCAAGGCACATACTATAGAATCCTATTCTCTCTGTAATCTCTTTCTTGTGGAGAATCCATTTTCATAGTTTCAATGACCACTGCTATGTTGATAAGTGCCCAAACTTGTGTGTGTGCATGTATGATTTCATTATAAAGAGGTAGATATACATACTACCACTTGGACCATTAGAATTAGATGATGTATTAATTTCCTGGAGCTACCTTAACAAATGACCACAACTTGGGTGGTTTAAAACAATAGAAATTTATTCTCTTGCAGTTCTGGAGCCTGGAGGTCTGAGATCAAGAGGTCAGCATGATTGATTCCTTCTGGAGAGCTCTGAGGGAGAGTTTGTTCCATGGCATTTCTTGGCTTATACATGTACCATCCTGCTCTCTGCCTCTGTCCTCACATGCATTCTTCTCTGTGTGTTTCTTTGTTTCTGGGTCCAAATTTCCTCTTCTTACAAGGACACCAATTTTTGGATTGGGGCTCACACGAATCCAATTTAACTTCATCTTAAATTGATTGCATCTCCAAAAACCCTGTTTCCAAATAAGGTCACATTCACAGGTAACAGGGCTTAGGACTTCAATCTGTCTTTTGAAAGGCATAATTCAACCTATAACCACTGCCATTTGAGTAGATTGTGGTATATGGAGTCAGATGGAGGAGACTGAGGAAAGTATGTGTGATACGGAAATGGAGTTAGTAACTAGAGATCACTCTTTACAAACTCCAGCTCTTACAGTAAATGAGGCTGCAACAAGTTCAAGAGATCTTTTTTAAAATTTATTTATTTATTTATTTGTTTGTTTATTTATTGGCTGCATTGGGTCTTCGTTGCTGTGTGCGGGCGTTCTCTAGTTGCAGAGAGCGGGGACTACTCTTTGTTGTGGTGCACGGGCTTCTCATCGTGCTGGCTTCTTTTGTGGAGCACGGGTTCTGGGCAGGCGGGCTTCAGTAGTTGTGGCACACGGGCTCAGTAGTTGTGGCTCGCAGGCTCTAGAGCGCAGGCTCAGTAGTTGTGGCGCACGGGCTTCATTGCTTCGCGGTATGTGGGATCTTGCCGGACCAGGGCTCGAACCCGTGTCCCTTGCATAGGCAGGCGGATTCTTAACCACTGCGCCATCAGGGAAGTCCCAAGAGAAGATCTTTCTAGGATAGGACAGAAGCATGGTCAAAGCCAGAATAGAAGAAAAGTATTGATGGTAAGAGACTGAATATTCTAGAGGGGGCAAAAAAGGAATAATGAGTAAAATTCAATGGTGAAGGGGAAGATTTAGGTTTAGAAAAGAGGAATGATGCTCATTCCTTTGAGAAAGGGTAGGTATAGACATGGAGAGTTTTCATAGTAAAATAGGCATTGAAGTGATGCCTCTTTTTAGGCAAAAAGTATAAGTGGGTATTTTGAGGTACATAGTCAGGAGAAAAGCTTGGAACATTGACTGTGGTAAGTTAATTAGGTGATCTGTGAGAAATCCTTAAGCAGGATTGAGCCTGCCTAGACAGTGCCGAAGGCATTTTGAACAGAACCACTTCTTTCAACTCCAAACTTTGTCGTTTGAACCCAGGGAGAATCCAGAGAGTAAGAAAATACAGCTTTTGTCTTTAATCTCATCGGGCACTGTAGATATGATTAATTAATTATTCTCTCAAATTAAAATGAAAGACACATTTTTGGTATTTTTTTAAGCAATGATTTTTTTTTAAAGGAGAAGAGATGTAAAATAGTCTGTTACCTGTGTAGACCAGACCCACAGGTGAAGTTTTTGTTTTGTTTGTCAACTGAAATGTATGCACATTCAGCAGTTAGGTTGCCTGTATTTTCTAAACCAAAGCCTGCCAGGCTTCAGGATGGATTCTGTGTTTCCTTTAATAAAATAGGATAGTATAGTCAGAATGTACAGAATACCACTATAGTATTTTTTTTTTTGTAAAGCACTGAACACCCTACCTTGCAGATCCTAGATAAACTGTGACAGAAGCAGTCTGCTTAATAATATTAAATTTTTGGAGGTGCCCCAGAGTGCCCTCCTAGTAAGGTCACATAAAATGAAGTTGAACCATGTTGTTGAATGATTATAAGACATCATGGGGATTAGTTCTTTACACCCATAAAGACTATATGGGTACATTGTAGTCACATGACTCTTTCAAGTATTGGGTTGTTGTTTTTTTTTTAACATCTTTATTGGAGTATAATTGCTTTACAATGATGTGTTAGTTTCTGCTTTATAACAAAGTGAATCAGTTATACATATACATATGTTCCCATATCTCTTCCCTCTTCCGTCTCCCTCCCTCCCTATCCCACCCCTGTAGGTGGTCACAAACCACCGAGCTGATCTCCCTGTGCTATGCGGCTGCTTCCCACTAGCTATCTATTTCACGTTTGGTAGTGTATCTATGTCCGTGCCACTCTCTCACTTTGTCAAAGCTTACCCTTCTGCCTCCCCATATCCTCAAGTCCATTCTCTAGTAGGTCTGTGTCTTTATTCCCGTCTTACCCCTAGGTTCTTCATGACATTTTTTTTTCTTAGATTCCATATATATGTGTTAGCATACGGTATTTGTTTTTCTCCTTCTGACTTACTTCACTCTGTATGACAGACTCTAGGTCCATCCACCTCACTACAAATAACGCAGTTTCGTTTCTTTTTATGGCTGAGTAGTATTCCATTGTATATATGTGCCACATCTTCTTTATCCATTCATCTGTCGATGGGCACTTAGGTTGCTTCCATGTCCTGGCTATTGTAAATAGAGCTGCAATGAACATTTTGGTACATGACTCTTTTTAAATTATGGTTTTCTCAGGGTATATGCCTAGTAGTGGGATTGCTGTTCTAAGCTTCCCACACACAGAATCAGTCCATTTTCCCAAGACTTCCTCCTTCAGGCTCCACCTTCCACTGACACCTGATCCTCAGCATAGTCAGGCGCCAAGGGGAAAGGGGGAACTGTGATCGTTCCTCGTGTTCTTTTTTCACAGGAGAAGGAAAAGATTTTGCATGGGAAAAGGTTAAGTTAAAGGCTTTAAACAACGTTCAGACATTCCTTTCTCTACGCCTGCATCTCTTGTGTTAACATGAGGATATACAAT
This sequence comes from Physeter macrocephalus, assembly GCF_002837175.3. NCBI lineage: Eukaryota > Metazoa > Chordata > Mammalia > Artiodactyla > Physeteridae > Physeter > Physeter macrocephalus. The sequence continues at coordinate 49,027,301 of NC_041229.1, forward strand.
CTGGGGATATGCAGGAAATACGGAGAGAACCCAGCTTTATGCACTAGATGTAATCCTGAAATTGTTTGCGCATCAGGTTTGTCAAACAGATCAGTTTTTAATTGTTTGGGGAATTAGGTGTTTAAATTTCACTTGCTCTTTTCCTTTGCCAGAGTACTGAAATATCCACTGATTTACTTCCTTTTGTGATTTTAATACTTATATTGTTCTGTGTCAGCTTTGTTTATTACTGACACATATATAGGCATGTTTAGTATTATTCTCAATAGCCAAACTTTCCACAGTCGATAGTGTTAGGGTCACGATTTTAGGATGAGACCTACCAACTCTTGTCACTGAGTTTATTTTATAACTGATGAGTCAATTTCTTTATCATGGACACATCTTTTCAATATTGTAACCAATTCTCTCAATTGGTCACTTACCAAAAGTCAGTGTTCCTTACTCAAATCTTTATAATACTCACTGTATTTGTCTTGTTAGGGACCACTCTAGCTTATCTTACTGTAAATACAGGTTTTGAGTGTTTGCTAGGCATTTTTGTTTCAATTTCCAGCACAGGGGAGCTGGGATTTTATGAGCACTATATGATCTAAGTCAGGGCCGCTGACTCTTTAGTTACTCAGTCAGTCTGATGTATTGGTTTTAAAGATGCATTCTCTTTTATCAATTCTAACTTAATACTGTATTCAAGATCCAGCCCAAATGCTAAACCTTTCGTTGATTCTCCTCCTGCTCTTCTAAGGAGTAAGTCATGATCCCCTCTATACTCACATATCATAGTACCATTACAGAACTTATCCTAGTCAGTTCAATTATGTCAAGATCTTTAGGTATCTGTTTTCCAAACAACCTGAGAGCTTATTGAAAGCAGAGAATTTTTATTTAATCAAGAATCTATTTTTGTGGGCTTCTCTGGTGGCGCAGTGGTTGAGAGTTCGCCTGCCGATGCAGGGGACATGGGTTCGTGCCCCGGTCCGGGAGGATCCCACATGCCGCGGAGCGGCTGGGCCCATGAGCCATGGCCGCTGAGCCTGCGCGTCTGGAGCCTGTGCTCCGCAACAGGAGAGGCCACAGCAGTGAGAGGCCCGCATACCGCAAAAAAAAAAAAAATCTATTTTTGTAATAACTGTAAATGGAAAGTAACCTTTCAAAATTACATAAAATTTTTTAAAAGAAATTTGATAAAAGAATCTATTATGTGCCAGTTACTGAAGAACATAGATATGTTTATTCCCTTCTTACACATGAGGAGATTGGGACTCCAGTTTACACAGCTAGTAGATGGAAGAATCAGGATACGAAGCTGGCTCTGCTGTTGTCCCACTACCTGCACAGTGGTTGCCATAAACTCTGTGTAGACTAAGATGGAGAGGTAACCAGAGTTCAATGAGGAAATGTAACATATACATTTATCAACTCCAACTAACGGCGGTCACTTTTTCAGCTGTTCCTCACTCTCAAAAGCCACCAGCTTCATATTAAAGGGGAGTCTTTCTCAGAGACAAGTGATTTTCCTTGTCCTCTTCTAGTCATATGTTTATCCATTCTTTCTTTTAATGCATATTTATGAGGTAACTATGTATCTGCCCTGGTTCTACTGCATAGCATGAAATAGTTAAAAATCCCTGTCATCTGGAGTTTATATTTTCACCAAGGAGATAGGCAATAAAAAATTAAATAAAATACATAGATGATTTATATCGTATATCACAAGGTAATAATTGCTAAGGGACACTGAGAATAGAGCAGGATAAGGAAGTGGGATGGATTATTAGGGGACAGTATTAAATACGGAGGTCAGGGTCAGAGGTCAGGTCAGAGAAATTGAAATTTTAACAATAGCCTGAAGGCAGGGTGTTCCAGGCAGCAGAAACAGCTAGAGCAAATGCCCTAAGATGGGAGTGTATCTGGCATGTTCTAGAAATGTCAAGGCAGTAAGTGTGTCTGGAGTGGATTGAAGGAAGGAAGTACGAGCAAATGAGGGTAGAGAATGATTCTATAATGTAGACAGACTACCCCTGCTTTCACAGAGTGTGTGCAAGGAAACCAGTGCCTCCAAACTGATCATTTGGATTTGGTCTTATGGCTTGGTGAACCTAGACCGCATTTGTCTCCACAGAGCAGCCCTCCAAAAAGCAATGACATCATCTGGATTTAGAGCATTGCTTCAGCCAGGTTCAGCCACAGTCACTCATACGAATTCATGGATCATTATTTCTGTACTGTTTCTGGTCAATCCGTTTCTTTACATTTATGTTGGCTACAGTTGATAGCAGCTGGTTATGCAATGCATGGTATGTACTCAGGAGATGCTTGTTGAATGAGTGGGTATATGAGTGAGTGAATAAATGAATAAATGAATGAATGGATGGATGGATGGATGGGTGGATAGATAGGACCAGATTCGATTTTATAACACAGATGGATACTTCCACCTGTAAATAACCTTGTATTCTGGATGTAGACATAAGCTATACTTTTACCTATCATGTTGAATTGAATATCTGGAATATGGTTGAATGTTGATCAAATATTGATTATTTTTAAATGTATCCATGTTCCACCAAAGTAAGAGAAATTAGGGGAAATGTTTAGTTCTGTACCTTTAGAGCCATTCTCTGGCTCTTACTAAAAATACTTTAGCTTAAGCAGAGTCACCAGTTAAGAAGTGCTTAAGCCTAATCTTAGTGGAAAAAACGTTGTTTCCTTTTTAGCTGATATATTTATGTCTACGGTATCCACAGTGATTTCATTGTCTTGGTAAAATCTTCAATTTCAAATGTCAACTACATAGTTACTCCCTTTGTTGGACTTAACCTTGTTTATAGTGGTAATTTGTTTCCTTAGCTCTTCTGTAACTCAGACCGGCTGTGGCATTTACTGTTGGCAAAGTAGATGTAAATCAGAGTCCCTGAATTTTCTTTAACCTTTTGTCCACAGTTTGGAATGACTTCTGTACTATTGTAAATGCAGTAGATTGATCCTAGCATGTGGCTATGAAACTTTTGTAAATATGTTTTTTTAAACTTTCCTATAATCATATATAAATGTGAAGTAACAGTTTTAGAAAACATGAGCTGATATGTATTTTAAATTTCATAGGAAAAGCCAGTTCGGGACATTTTACCTACCCTTGGTCATCTTTCACTTGGTAAACAAATTCTTTAAATATGAGGGAAACAAATACGTTTATAGATCTATGAAATGTCAAAGCATCAATAAAGAATAATTACCCACTCTAGTAGGAAATTAAATAACACTTATTTTAATTGCCCTATCAATTTAAATTCATTTTCCATTTATTGTTAACAACTAATTTTACAAAAAAATCATTTCATTTCAGGTATCATTCCAGAGGTGTTACTTTATAATTTACCATGCCATTATTTTTCCATTAGCTAATCACTTATGCTATCTTAAGAGCAGCACATAGCCCTACTCAATATTTATTCAATACAAGGATAGTGAAATGGAGTATTTTTAAAGTGTTTTTCATTGTTGTATAAAGTGCTCAAAATTTTTATGATTGTTTTATCATAAAACGTGTGTGGTTTTTTAAAACTAGGCAACTAGGGGTGTGTGTTTGAGGGGGGGTTTAATTTCTTAAGACAACCAAGTTACAGAAATGTTCTGTCTTTAGTTACAAATGTCTTTGACTTATATCTATCTTTCTGAGTAATTTGCATGTTAATTATTATAATTTCAAAATGCAATGAAAATATATGCTATAAGTATTGTACCGAATGTGTATTCAATTATATTCTGAGAAAGATTTTTTTTGTTCTTATACTTTTAAAGAGTCTATCAGTCATTCTTTTAAAATGGCCTCATAATGATTTTTTAATAACTCTGTTCTTGTTATCATTCCATAGTTTAATATAAATAAAAGTTTATGACAATATGTATAGACCCTGAGGATATTATGCTAAGTGAAATAAGTCAGACAGAGAAAGGCAAATACTGTATAATTTCACTTATATATGGAAATCTAAAAAACAGAGCAAAGAACAAACATAAAATGGAAACAGAGTGATAAATACAGAGAACAAATAAGTGGTTGCCAGAGGAGAGACGGGTGGGGAGGAAAGAAGATATAGGTGAGGAAGATTAAGAAGTACAAACTTCCAGTTACAAAATAAATGAGTCAATGGTGGGAATATAGTCAATAACCATGTAATATTTTTGTACGGTGACATATTGTAACTAGACTTATCATGGTGATTATTTCAAAATGTGTAGAAATATCTAATCACTATGTGTAATAGGAACTAACATAGTATTATAGGGCAATTATACTTCAAAAACAAACTCAGTCACAGAAAAAGAGATCAAATCTGTGATTACCAAGAGGTGGGGGAAGAGGAGAGGGGGAGTTAGATGAAGGCAGTCAAAAGGTACAAACTTCCACTTAGAAGGTAAATAATACTAGGGATGTAATATACAACATGAGAAATATAATTAGCACTGCTGTGTGTTATACGTGAAAGTTAAGAGAGTAAATCCTAAGAGTTCTCATCACAAGGAAAAATTTTTTCTATTTCTTTAATTTTGTATCTATATGACATGATGGATGTTCACTAAACTTACTGTGATGATCATTTCATGATGTATATAAGTCAAATCATCATGCTGTACACCTTAAACTTATACAGTACTGTGTGTCAATTATATCTCAATAAAACTGAAAGAAAAAAATTATAAGCCATAGTATAGCAAAATTCTTCTCTCAAGATGGAAAATTTCCAAAAGACAAAAATTTTTTTTAAAAAAGGATATTTTCCATGTTTTAAATGATTTCATAGTTCGTGGTTTGTTACAAACATAATACAGTCAAAGTATATAATCTATTTCTTTATTCTTTAGACTGTGTGCAGGGATGATTCGTTTGTGTTCATTCTTTATTAACTATAAGTTAATAACAGGAAGTGCCAGGAAGTGTGAAAATATGACAAGGTACCCAGAGAAGGAAACATGAAGGGCAAGCATTGAGCTTCTTTTCCTTATCTTTTCTCTGAAATTATTACACCGATATCCAATGTATCTTCCTCATGGCTCTTATCTCAGAATTTGTGGAATGTTCGAATTGCTGTACTTTTCATTCTAAAATGTCAAAAATATCTAGGTCTCTACCCAAATGATTGGCAGGACTTCTGTTCTCTATGCTAGAGTAACAACAGCAGCAACGAAGATGAGCCCATAGACTAAACGTGGGCAGGATTGCACTTGTGTTTTGCCTCATTAGCATTAATCAACAAGCTTTCAAATGTTTAAAGAACACAGTTGATTGAAGTAGAATTTATTGTTATTTATTACTGTTGTAATAAATTGAGGATTAATTTTTTTTTGACTGGTGAAATGTGACTAATAGCACTTCCTTAAACAAATACAAGGCTTTTCTTTTTCTGTTTATTTTCCGTAGGTTTAGGCTTCAGTATTGCAGGAGGTGTGGGGAACCAACACATTCCTGGAGACAACAGCATTTATGTAACTAAAATTATAGATGGAGGAGCTGCACAGAAAGATGGAAGGTTGCAAGTAGGAGACAGACTACTAATGGTGAGTGTGACTCCAGCAGAACTATGTGTATATTTATAAAGCTCTTGTTTCCCAGTGTATTACTGTCTTAGTCATTTCAGGCTGCCGTAACAAAATACCATAGGTTAGGTGGCTTAAACAACAGAAATTTTATTTTCTCACAATTCTGGAAGCAGGGAAATTTAAGAGCAAAGTTCTGACCCATTCAGTTTCTACTGAGGTCTCTCTTCTTGGCTTGCAGACAACTATCTTGCTGCTGCCTACTCACATGGCCTTTCCTCTGGGCTTGTGCTGAGAGAAAGCTCTCTCTCTCTTTCTCTTCTTATAAAGCCATTAGTCCTATCAGATTAGGGCTCCACCCTTAAGTCATTTAATTAATAACCTTAATTGCCTCCTAAAGACCCTATCTCCAAATACAGTCATATTGGGGGTTAGAACTTCAACATAAGAATTTGGGGGCAGGAAGCAGTGACCTTGGGTGGAAATGGAAAAGGGAGAGCAGATTTTGTGGTAAAAGTTATCAAAAGTACAGGTATAATTGGAGCTGATTTGTTGATATTTTAAAAACAGAAATCTAAATTTTCACCAGTTTTCATAGGCACAGAGATTATGTGTTGTTCTTCCAGTATCATACATCTCCTATCAGCCAGAGAGACTGCTAAATCCAGACTGGTAGAGAGATGGGCTTTGCATAGCAAAGGGAACAACACTATCTGGTTTATTGACCTGTACATTTCTATGCCTCTCTATGTTCTTTGGTTCAACCAGTGTAGACACAGTTTCTGACTTCCAAGAATTCATAATCTGAGTTCTGTCACGTGAGCAAATGGATCCCTTCCCCCTCTCCTTTCAGACAGGGTTTCTACTATTTTATTTGCCAGATGCTCACATGCTTCAGGAGTCTTGGGCAACGATTGACACCAACATGCAGCCACCCTTTCTGAGCCATGGAGTTATATGATAAACGAAAGCAAAATGTAGGCAATTATATGCAGTAAAAAATTGATGCTTGCACCTAAAAACTGTTTCATCTCCATTTACTGTTTTATATTAAACCTACAGGATAATAATCAAATACTGAAAATTAATAGAAGATAGCTGTCAAGTAAGAGAAGTATATCTAGTCATATCTAGTCATATGTCTCCCTTTGTAAAGCAGGATCTTGAATCTTTGTCACAAGGAGCCATTATCTCCAATACTTTCATGAGAAGTGTTTGGGAAGGATCAACCTATACAATTTCAACAGAATAGTAATTTCTAGGACATGTGCAAGTTTTGGGGGTTGAACCTCAAAGTTCATTGTGCCCATGTCCCTGGACTCTAGACAGGTTGTTTGTAGTCGCACTGGGCTAATTTCGTAGTTGTCAATGATTTTTGTATTGAATTATCTGGATAAGAGCTTTATAATAACCTTGATAACTAACATTTATTTGGCATTTACTGTGCTCCATATATTTTTTTAAATGTTTTTCTGTAATGTAGTACGTATTTCTCACAACAGACTCTTTTATATAAGCAAAGGGAAACTGAGGTATAGAGAGAGGTTTACTAACTTGGCCATGGTCATATAGTTAACAATGGGCAGAAGTGGATTTCAAATGCTTGTAACCACCAAACATGGTCTTTGCATTTGTTTCCTAAAATCTGTCAGTCAGTTCTTTCCTTCCTTCCTTTAGTTATCATTCAGTCATTCATTAATTCCTTTATTTAACAAGTAATATATTGAGCACCTACCATGTCCCAGGCAATAGCCACTTCTCAGGAAGGAACTCTGTCAGCAGAAAAAGTATGGTCAAACTGAATGGGCAAAAAATGTGGCATTAATGACTTCAGTCAAAGTTGCAACTAAGAGTTTTTGGCTTCTTTACCACTTGAAGTCACTACAATTTTATTTTTATTTTTTTAAGCCACTTTATTGAGGTATGATTGACATGTAAAAAGCTGTACATATTTAATATATACAACTCCATGACTTTGGGGATAAGTACATACCCATGAAACCATCACCACCATCAAGGCTATAAAGTTGTCCATCACTTCCCAAAGTTTCCTCTCACTATCATTATTATCATTATTATTTTGTGTGTGTATGGGGTAAGAACACTTAACATAAGATCTACCTTCTTAGCAAATATTAAGTATACGGTACAGTGTTGTTAACTAAAGGCACTAGGCTGTATAGTAGAACTACCATTTTCATTCTCAGGACATTCTGAATTTTGTTTGCTTGTTTTTTTTGCCTTTGACGTGAAAGTTGGTTCTTTTTTTTTCTAAACTTAAAGCTCTTTTGTGTGGTTTTTAAATTTATTTATTTATTTTTGGCTGCATTGGGTCTTTGTTGCTGCGCACAGGCTTTCTCTAGTTGTGGCGAGTGGGGGGCTACTCTTCATTGCAGTGCACTGGCTTCTCTTTTTGTGGAGCATAGGCTCTAGGCGCGCGGGCTTCAGTAGTTGTGGCACACGGGCTCAGTAGTTGTGGCTCGTGAGCTCTAGGGAGCTGGCTCAGTAGTTGTGGCGCATGGGCTTAGTTGCTCCGTGGCATGTGGGATCTTCCCAGACCAGGGCTCGAACCCATGTCCCGTGCATTGGCAGGCAGACACTTGATCACTGCGCCACCAGGGAAGTCCTAAAAGTTGGTTCTTATGATGTTGTGTCTTCTGAAACAGAAAAGTGTTATTGGGATATAAGACAACTTCTCTCTAACAACTTCTCTCAAGAAGACAAACTTTATTGTTTGTGGACTTAGGAATAAAATAAACTGTGATATCCATTTTCTACATAGTGCTAAATTGAAAAATGAAGAGGACAGTTTCATTCTAAAGTAATGTGTCATAGCGACTGATTTGACCTTTGGCTCAGTGTTCTGTAAGAGTTTGGATGTAGACAGCTCTTCTGGACCTCTTCCGTTATTTCTTCAACTGCTGCTATTATAATATCATGCTAGATGTCATGTGCTGATTTCTTGAAGTTCTGTTTAAATTTTTAGCTTTATATTCAAATTCTTAAAAAAAAAACTCAAAGTCTAAATAATTGTGTCAAAGGATTTTCCAGGCACAATGCTATTTTTCCATTATCATTTTCTTGATATTCATTGTAGACAAAATGATTTCAAAAATAGCTGTGACATAATCCTTAACTGTTTTGAGTTTTAAAGCATAGTTTAAAAGAAAATGAAGTTTCAACAATCATAGGTCTCTCTCCTCTTACGTAAGGAAAACATAATTAGTACTTTCAAGGCAACTGCCAAGCTGAATCTGGAAATGAAAGAAAATGATTCATTTTATAAAATTCTGAAAGAAAAATGAGCCCGAGGGAGAGCATAAATTAAAAATCCCAGAAGCCACCCCAAAAGATCAATTATCTTGCTTCAACCAAAAATATTTATTAATGCTCTCCTCTGTCATTCCTTTCCACCTCCTCTTCCCTTTACTACCCTACATTCATGTCTTCTTTATCTTTCTCCTCTTCTACTCTCCTCCCCCAAAGGAAGTATGAATAATTTAGATTCTGTGATTTACCAGCTGTACCACACTCTATTTTTCTATAAATAGGTTTTTTCTAAAACAATTTGTACCACTCCCTTCTCTCACTTCTTAGGAAAAATTCCTCCGTATGTTATTCATTCATAGTTCTGTAAGTAAGCTGATTGAGAATAAAATTCCATTAATTTCTTTAGACTTTTGTGGATAGATCACCATAATTCAGGAAGTCTCCCAGCATCTACCCTGCAGTGAGAGCACAACCTTTTTTTTTTTTTTTTTTTGGCGGGGGTGGAAGTGGGGGATCTTTAGTAATAAACCTTTCAGTTTCTCAACTGAAATAACTTTAATGTTGGACACCATCTGAATCATACCATGTATACTGGGTGCTTTTCTTTTCCTAAATACTTCTTATATGCCAGAATTGAAAAGTATCTATCTTAGATATTATCTTATTCCAACTCTCATTTAGTACATCAGAATCCCACAGAGAAGCAACCATGTGAAATAGTCCCTCACCTCTGCTAGAACTCTCTAAGGATGGAGAACGGAATGCCTCGTCGAAGCTATCCATTAGATACTAACCATCAGTAAAAATGTTTTCCTTAAAATTATATCAAAATATACTTCCCTATACAGCTCTCCCTTTAGTAAAGGTCTCTCCCTTTAGTAAAGCTCTCTCCCTTGGAAACACAATGATGAATATGAATTCCTCTTCCACATTCGTTTAAAAAGCTATGTCTTGCCAATTCTCCACTTCTCAGTCTTTTAAGATGTTTTACACTTTTCCTCTCACTCTTGCACTATATTTTATCATACATCCATTATCCTCTGAAAATAGATTACCCTTTTAACAAAACTTCTTCTGATTCTTTAGAATGTTATTCCCCAACTTAAAAGAAAAAAAAAACAGACAATATTATTGCATCTGACCTTTACATTTATTCTACTGTAAGAAAAAATTATCCTGCCTAAAACCTTTGCAATAAGCCCCTTATTGTTTCAAATAAGATGACTTTAATGTCAGACCTCTCTGATGTTTCATGGGTCACCCAGATGCGTGGTATATGTTCTCTTTATCAAAATAACAATTTTTTAAATTTCCCCTGCTACTGGCACTTATTATCATTCACTAGAAGTTTGTTTGTTTTGTTTTGTTTTTTATTTTTTCAAATGACAGTGACATCTGATTTTAATGGATTGTACCAGTAGCTTAGTGTTGCAATCTCAGACTGAATAGATTCCCTCTTGGCCTTGAACTTCATGGAACAGATGGTCAGAGGTTAACAGTATTGATAATTTTCTAATTCTTTCATATATTTTTACACACTCATTTTTATTAAGCCCTACCATGGTGATACATAGAGCCACATATATTACAGAAATGTGATCTTCTTCATCTTTTTTCTACACAATACCAGAAACTTTGAATCTAGGGTCATCTAATTGTCTTCTCTAAAGGGACAACATGAACTGTTAATTGGCAAAGCCCCTGTCACATTGTGATTTAAAGTTTATAATCTTAGTCTCTTTTTTCCATAACCTTTGCTTGATGTTTGAAGAAAAAATTGTCAGTGAGAGACCTTTTACATCTTTTACAGAAAATAAGTCTGTATGTTTTCTTTGCTTAAAGGGAAGCTGAAGACAAGAGGAAAGGTAAATGAGGCATTGAAATAATATGGAAAGACAATGGGCTCAGAGATAGGATATCTGGATTCAAGTCCCAGGCAGCCAGCATTAACTACCCAACTGACCCTGGACAAGTCATGTTCATCTATGGTCTTTTGTTATGTCCTCAATACCATGACAGCATTGCCTTAGATCAGTGTTTCCCAAGTGTGTTTTAAAATATTAGTCTCATGTCTGTGTCATGAAAAGGATCTATAGTCAAATTGAAATTCTACAACCTGTATCTCACCTCTTTTGTAGATTCTCAACAAACTTTAGCGTATATAAGTGTCTATGAAGTCCTCCAGTCAAGGAACTAATTTAACTTTGGTACCCTAACTTTCAAATATATTTTACTGTGGAACTTTTTTTTCTTAAGTAATGCTTATGAAATACCTAGAACTGGTGTTCACTGGAGTCACTCTGGAATGTGCTATGTGTGAGCATCTCCTATTTTTATTCCAAAATGTGCATCCTGTGGTAAGGACACTAAATAGATTTAGGGAAGATGAGTAGAAACAAGATAATTTTCTGAATGAGTATTAGTTGTGAGGACCCACTATCACCTTGTTTCATCTAAATATCAATAAAATCATCTTGAAGACCATGCAAATATGTAGGAGTTATCTGAATAATGAAGAGGATTTTAAAACACTTTCATTGTTTAGGCCAACCTTAAATAAGAACCAAAAGCCATAACTGTCTCTGCACATGGCTCTTTCCTACCACCAACATACTGCTTCCTCCTTAAGAAGATCTTTCACCCACAGCACCTCCTCACTCCAACACCTGAGAGATGGATAGGGCAGTCATTACTGCTATTCTTATTTTCCGGAAGAGAAAGTTAGAACTCAAAGATGCAAACACTTTTCCAATATTACATAACTAATAAATTATGAAATTGGATTCAGACCTAGATATCAATTTTCTAAAGCCACATTCCTTTCAGCTGTTTACTCAGCCCCTCTGGTTCTCGATCTTGGTTACACATTTGAATCTCATGGTAAGTTCTTGAACGCTATGGATGCCCAGACCTCAGTCAGCCCTGAATAATCAAATCAGAATCTCTGGGGTAGGAGCCATGCCTCGTTTTCATTTTTTTTTTTTTTTTTAAGTTTTCCGAACAATTCTAATGTGCAGCCAGGTTAAGAACCATAATTCTACCTTGACCTAATCACATCCTACCCGACTCTGCTGCCGCTCCACTGCTTCTCCTGAGGGTGACTTCTGAGGTAATGCTCATTCCATCAAGCTGGTATAGCATCATTTAGCAATTTCCAGTCATGGGCTAAAAGGCGTTAGAAATAGTTTACCCTTCAGACTCTCTCCAGTAGTTAGATTACCTTCTGAAACACCAGGGGAAAAAATTTTTGTATAATTTTTTCTTGGACTCCCTTTTAATTTGTCTCAAATACAAAAAAATTACAATATAATGCAAATGCAATGATATATTTTATTTAAGGGTTTAAGGGCTTTATTTATAGAGAGATTTTATATAAAGGGTTAAAGCCTTCCATTATATTATTTATTTCTTTCGCTTGTAATCAGTTTAATAACCCTGTTTATAGAACTTACTCTATAGTCATCATATATCGGTACCTAGTATAAAGCGGTGGTTTTAAAATTCTATAACAGCACACCCCATCAGTAAAACACACAAAGTTATCTTTAATATATGTATATTTCCCTACTTTAGATTGCATTCATATATTGTTATGGTAATATATACATTTTATTTTAAACCATACACAAGAAATAGAAAGATGAAGATCAATGTGATAAATATTAATAGAAGTTCAAATATTTCTTCCTGTACCCAGCTGATTGCCCTGGGGTTCCTATCATACGGTCCATTTGGTGACCACTGCTATAGAGGAAGCTGAAGTCAATCAAGACATCAGTGGCACTTGCTCTCTCTCTCTCTCTCTCTCTCTCTCTCTCTCTCTCTCTCTATGCAATGAAAGGTGAAGAAATGCATTAATGGGACTTCCCTGATGGCGCAGTGGTTAAGAATCCACCTGCCAATGCAGGGGACATGGGTTCCATCCCTGGTCCTTGAAGGTCCCACATGCCCAGTGGCACCTGCCCTCTCTCTCTCTCTCTCTCTCTCTCTCTCTCTCTCTATGCAATGAAAGGTGAAGAAATGCATTAATGGGACTTCCCTGATGGCGCAGTGGTTAAGAATCCACCTGCCAATGCAGGGGACATGGGTTCCATCCCTGGTCCTTGAAGGTCCCACATGCCGCGGAGCAACTAAGCCCGTGCGCCACAACTACTGAGCCTGCCCTCTAGAGCCCGCGAGCCACAACTACTGAGCCCGTGTGCCACAACTACTGAAGCCCGCTCACCTAGAGCCCGTGCTCTGAAGCCAAGAGAAGCCACCTCAATGAGAAGCCCGTGCACCACAAGGAAGAGTAGCCCCTGCTCGCCGCAACTAGAGAAAGCCCACGCGCAGCAACGAAGACCCAACGCAGCCAAAGATTAATTAATTAATTAATTAATTTTTTAAAATAAATGCTACATAAATAGTTTGAAAAAAAGAAATGCGTTAATGATTAATGGAGGAGGAAGAAATTTGCACTGTTGGAGCTCTGATTATGTCCCTTATAAGCTGATGTGAGCCGGTGTTCACATTTTGTACCAACCTTTCATTCCCTTTCATTCTTCTATCCCATGCCTGACACAGAGTGAGTGTCCAATAAATGTGTATTGTTGGTTGAATGACCTTCATTCCTTATCCTTTCCTCTCTGACTCAACACAACTGTAAAACAGAAGCTCAACACAAATGCCTCATTCTTCCTATAACATAGGGAATTTTGGTTGCTTTTCCTTTGATATTCCACATTGGTTTTTTAACTTATTTAGCGGATTGTTTCCACATTTATTAAGTGTCTACTGTTTACGCTGTGTCAGCTGGGGGAATACAAAGATGAAAACGATCTAATCATTGCCCTTGAGAAGGTCAGTCTTTGAGATGGAAAGAGGCACTGCAGGAGTAAGTGTTGTACAAGATCAGTTTCACAGAAAGAACCCTGAACAGGAAGAAACTATTTCCAGCATTAGGATCAGCAAAAGCACTATGTCTCATTATGATGTTTGATCATTATTCGTACACTGCTTTATGTTATACAGTGTCTTTTCAGGTTCATGGTATCATTTCTTTCTCATAAACACAAGTAAATCAACAAATAAATCAATATTATCCCCATTTTACATATAAGAAAATTAAAACTCAGTAAATATGTTAACTGGCCAAAATTCATAAAACTAGAAATTGATAGCAGATCTGAGTCTACTTTCAAAATTACTCTCATTATATACCAGGTTCCCTTCATTTCTAAAAAACACCTAGGTTTAAAATATGGCTATTATTTCTCATAAATTTAAGTAAAGTCACTGGGCATGAGAAATCAACTTCCTTCTTTCCTATTCCAATTTTCCGTTACTCATGAGATCTTGCTATGTGTGTCTCATAAAGAGGTCACCGCACTCAGCTTCTGTTCTCCCTTACTTAAGGTTTTTGTTCTTATTCATTTGAAATATAGAGTTAATTTTGTTCTAACCATAACTAATTTTGTTCTAACCATAATTAACCATAGTTAATTTTGTTCTAACCATCTCATTGCTGAAAAGATGAAAAATAAGAAAATATTTATTATCCAGAGATAACCATTATTAACGTTTCTCATGTATTCATAGTTATGTTTAAAACAAATTTTATTATACCAGTTCATTGCAATGGACTGCAGAGATTTCAGTCTTTGGTTTATGCATATTTATTTTCATTCCATTGACATTACTACATTAGATTGGCCCCCTTTTTAAGTTATTTTACAATATGGTGATCATCTACTTTGTCTTCTCTTTTAAAAGTTAACTTTGGAGTTTGTGATGTTTTTTTCCAGTGTTTCTAGAGTCTCACATTTCCTTGTACTATGTCTTAGTACAATTTTTATGTCCCTAATACCTCCCAGTTTGTCTCACCACATTGCTATTCCTGAATGAATATGGAAAGGTCAGTATGTTGCCATCTGTACATTGCTCATTTCTCCTTATCACACCCTCTCATGCCCGTACACCTCCCACCTTTGTACCATCACATATGTATTTGCTAACACTTATTTGAATTCCCACAACACTTGCCATGTTCCTTTCTTGCAAGGCTCCTGGCACCCCTTTCTTCAACTGGTTTGCCCTCTTCTGTTGGCATCACGCTCCAATTCAGTGCTGCCTCTTCCATTTGAGAGAATGAGTCATCTCACCTCCAACCTCTCTCTCTTGGCCTCAGTCCTCTGTCCTATTGAAATACATGGCCAGGCTGCACACATGTCCCCCTCTGTGTAGCGCACCCCACAGAAACACTTCATTCAAATGCACATGATTTTTTTTTCTGAAACCAGGCCAGTTGCTCAGTGTTCACCATTATAGGCAGATACTTGATGCAAAAGAAAAAAGGAAAAGGAAAAAGACAATGGAAAACAATGACAAGAGCAACCAGCCAATCAGTATAATGTCCCTTCTCTCTGTGTACAATCAGCTCCAGCTGTAGGCCCTTTATCTTGAGAGTTCAGAGGATAATGCACACATATAATTACCCCAAATAAACCCACTTTCGTGAAAAACATTTTGAAGACTTCAGCACAAAAGAGCACTTTTGGGTCCAGATCCTATACTAGTCTGAATTTTTAAAAAGACCACACAGAAGCCTCATCAACAGTTCTCTAATTAAACTCATCAATTCACAGATGTTTACAGGAAAATGCTCAGCGAACATTTTCACCAAGAATTCCTGTTTCCTGAGAAGAGAGATGGATGATGACAATAGTTATAGTAACAAGAGCTCACATTAATAAGTAATGAGCCTGCCACTTTACATAGGTCAATACATTTAAATCAATAACCCTTTTGAGGCAGTGATTATTCTCATACCTATTTTACAGATGTCGAAACTGAGGCTAAGTAGGTTAAATAAGTTTCCCAAAGTCACACAGCTAGGTAGTGCCAGGAACAGGATGAGTCCTGGTTTGCATGACTCAAAAGCATGTGCTCTTAATCACTACATATTGTTGCCACCACCTCTTCCATGACGAAAATCAGTGTAAATTTTCCAACATTTCATAGTCACCAAACAAAAACTGACTGAACTACCACTATTTTAAATTACCAATATTTTCCCCAATATCCTCTCTTTCCTCACTCCTCACCTCCAACTTTTCCTCAACTTCTGTTTTCTGCTCTAAATTTTTTCCTGGTGGTCTGAGAGTCTGTTAAGGCAGTCATTCTCAGAAAACACACTTAAAGATAACGTCTTCTAGACTGTTTCAAGGCCCAACTTAAAAATTGAAAAAGTTCAGTTTAATGAACACTGGCCACATCTCTTTTTCACTGATAATCTAATGAGCTGTGTGCTTTCTGTACCCTGGAGAGAGAGACAATGAGCCCTGTCAGAAACAGAGCTTTTGTGCCACTTGTAGTCTAATCCAGTTGTTTTCTAGCCTTTAGGGTCTTTATATGTTGGCTTGTGATCCTCACTGTTTATGCCAACAAATACCTCCTCTCTTCTCTTTTTTCAGTATAGATGTTTCTGGGGTGCACGGTCACAATATTCAGAGCGACCTTAGGCAACCATCGTTTAAGAGAAAACACCCACTTCCATACACATTTTAAACCATTGTATATGAGCATTACTTGTATATATTCATTATCTAGGTACAAGTGGTACCGCCCTTAAAAAAGTGATTAATCAAATATACAAGAAGGTTGTTTTTTTGTTTGTTTGTTTGTTTTTTTGCGGTACGCGGGCCTCTCACTGCTGTGGCCTCTCCCGTTGCGGAGCACAGGCTCCGGACGCGCAGGCTCAGCGGCCATGGCTCACGGGCCCAGCCGCTCCGCGGCATGTGGGCTCCTCCCGGACCGGGGCACGAACCCGCGTCCCCTGAATCGGCAGGCGGACTCTCACCACTGCGCCACCAGGGAAGACCAAAAAGGTTTTGAAGAAACGTATATACATCAAACTACTTTCCATTTTACTTATTTATTTTTTGACTTTGTCAGTGTATTTGGCTGATGCAATATATTGTCACCACTGGATTAAGCGAGAAGGGTAATGATTACTCAGGCTTTTATAACACTTAGGAATTCACATTACTTCTATATGTAAACTTGGAAAGAGACTCTTCTCCTAAAGGAAGAAAGAATAGATGATGTAAGCCCTAGGTTTCAATGAACCAACACTCAAGGGCCGTCTCATTTTCATCTCTTCAGGAGGACGGTGATCCAACTGATGGCTTTGCCACTTGGGGTCTGTGTGACCTATTTGTTGCAAGTTAACCTCTTCAAATGTCAGTTTTTCTCACCGGTAAAATGGGCCTAATTATTCATGTCTACCTCATGGAGCTATAACCAGGACCAATTATATGACTTATGTCAAAATATATACATAATATTTCCAAGATATATGACATATAGGTGTTAAATAAATGTTAGCTCTTATTATTATTACTGTCATTTTTGTTATTTCTCTGTCTATAACTAAAGGCTGCCATCATCAACTGTGTTTCCCATGCCTGTAGTCCCTCTACATTCCCACTCTATATGGGTCTATGTTTCTATCCATTCATTCCATAAACAGCTATGTTCTATTAGAATGTGAGTCTCATGGGAGCAGGGGCTGTGTCCATCTGGAGGAAGCAGTATAGAGGAGTGGTTAAGAGCATGGTCCCTGGAGCCAGACTGCTTGGCTTTGAATTCTGCCTCTACTACAGTTAGATCAATGACTTTGGGCAAGTTTCTTAACCTCTTGGAGGCATGCTTTTCTCATCTGTAAAATGAAAGTAATTATAATAGCCAGCACATAGGTTATTGTGGGGCTTTATCATGTTAATATACGTAAAATAATTTACAGTAGTGCCTGATATGTAATAAGGCTATATGTGTCTGCTATGATTATGATTATCATTCTTATTTTTTATCACTATATCTCTAACATGTAGAACAGTGACTGACACATAATAGGTATGCAATAAATATTTGATCAATGAATAAACAAGTGCTAGACACTGGAAATACAAAAGATTTACAAGAATGTCACTTGTCTAGAAGAGAACTGTAGGAACTGGTAGAGCGGCTTACAGCTTACTGGAGAGGTCATGGTCAGCAGTCAGGATCAGTTCCCTCCCATTCCAGGGTCCCTAACCTGGGCTGCACCACCAAGGATTAGCTGACACATGGAATTTATATAGCAACATGAAGCAAAAATAAAAAGCAATGCTACGAGGTATTAAATGACTAAAGTGCTGATTAGATAGTACAGAGAATATGTAGGAATCCAATATATTTTATTTACATTTATATTACATTTATTTGAATTCCACGTCATTTCAGCAGGAACCAACTAAAGAATTGCTTCATAAAAAAATAGGAGCCAAATAAGGATAACCTAGGTATGCAAAATATTTCTTGGATATTTGAAAACCATTTAAGAGAAGTGTTGCAAAGACCCACTGTAAGCCACTGCCATGAAGTAGTAATTGCTCAGGTATCACAGGCTTTTCTGTCCAATAACAAAAGAGGAGTTGCTGTTAAAGCCGATAGCAATAAGGTACTCTTGAACTTGTTCACCTGAAAAGTTCTATGTTCCAACATTAGCACTCTTTCCTTAGAAAACAGACTCATGTTAAATGACATTTTTTTAACATCTTTATTGGAGTATAATTGCTTTACAATGGTATGTTAGTTTCTGCTTTACAACAAAGTGAATCAGTTATACATATACATATGTTCCCATATCTCTTCCCTCTTGCATCTCCCTCCC
>NC_041229.1:49045980-49078160 GCF_002837175.3 Physeter macrocephalus
TTCTGCCTTACTTCACTCTGTATGACAGACTCCAGGTCCATCCACCTCACTACAGATAACTCAGTTTCATTTCTTTTTATGGCTGAGTAATATTCCATTGTATATATGTGCCACATCTTCTTTATCCATTCATCTGTCGATGGACACTTAGGTTGCTTCCATGTCCTGGCTATTGTAAATAGAGCTGCAATGAACATTTTGGTACATGACTCTTTTTGAATGATGGTTTTCTCAGGGTATATGCCCAGTAGTGGGATTGCTGGGTCATATGGTAGTTCTATTTGTAGTTTGCAAACAGTTTTTAAAGTGAGAAAAGCCAAGTTTGGTGAAGCTGTGGGAAAATGGGGGCTCTCGTATAATTGTGGTCTAAGAGTAAACTGGTTCATGTTTCCAAAGGGCACTTTAGACATAGGTATCAGAGCCCTTATAATAGTCATATACTTAGTCCAGTGTTCGTTTGTATGAGTTATCCTGAAGAAGTCATCAAAGCGGTGTACAAATATAGAAAAAAGTTTATTGCAACATCATTTATAATAGAATAAAATTAGAACCAACATAAACATGCTTTAGTAAGAGATTAGTTAAATCATTATGTTATAGCCATGCAGCACAGTGCTTTGTAGGAAACAAAACTCATGTTGTTGAAGTACATTCATGTTAGAGGCAAATGTTCACTCGAAGTTAAAAAGCAGGTTCCAAAACAGTGTGTGTAACACGGTCACAATCGTTTAAAGAAATATATCCATATAGGGAGATTAGGGATAATTTTTATTTTCTTCTGTTGTTTTTGTTTGTTTTCTTCAATGGATGTATGTTACTTCTGTAATCACAATCACTATAGCATAAGAAGGACATTGGACCCCTTTGTTCCTTTTTCCACAAAGAGTATTCTGATTTCTATTATAAAATATCGTTGCCTCTTAGAAAAAGGCAGAAGCAACCTTGTTTTTTAGCATCAACAACTGTACCTTATCTGCTTTGGCTAAGGCCTTTAATCCATCTGTTCTGTCCAAGTGTGATATAGATACTGGACTGTAATGATTGCAATTTAATCTTTACATAAGTCATAATTTTGTATATCTTCTTGCCTGAATAGTTCTCTTCACCTGCAGAGATTTGGCTCCAATAATGAATTTTTCCCCCTTTCAGGTAAACAATTACAGTTTAGAAGAAGTAACCCATGAAGAGGCGGTAGCAATATTGAAGAACACGTCAGATGTAGTTTATCTAAAAGTTGGCAAAGCCACCACCATTTATATGACTGATCCTTACGGTCCACCTGATATTACTCACTGTAAGTACCACGCTCAGTGTCATCTTTGAACAGCACGCCAGGTTTGCAAAATCGGAATTCTACAAAACTTGGCAAAGTCCTCTACTTGCACCTTCACTCTTTTTTAGCCTGTGGAAATACTTCAGGGGGATCCTGCACTTGACTTCCCAGTTGCCTTGGAGGCCTTAACTGATGAGTTGTCAGATTCACCCTTATGGAAAGGCTTGATGATGTATGTTATGGACAGTGTGATTACAACAGCACAGGGGCAACACATTTTTAAAATTTATTTTATTGAGGTATAGTTGATTTACAAAGTTGTGTTAATTGCTGCTGTACAGCAAAGTGATTCAGCTATACATATATATATACACATTATTTTCATATTCTTTTTTACATGGTTTATCATAGGATATTGAATATAGTTCTCTGTGCTATACAGTAGGACCTCATTGCTTGTGCATTCTATATGTAATAGTTGGCATCTGCTAATCCCAAACTCCCAACCCATCCCTCCCCCAACCCCTCCCCCCTTGGCAACCACACGTCTGTTTGCTATGTCTGTGAGTCTGTTTCATGGATAGGTTCATTTGTGTCATATTTTAGATTCCACATATAAGTGATATCATATGGTATTTGTCTTTCTCTTTCTGACTTACTTCACTTAGTATGATGATCTCTAGGTCCATCCATGTTGCTGCAAATGGCATTATTTCATTCTTTTACATGGCTGAGTAGTATTCCAAGGGGCAACGCATTTTTAAAGTCTGTTTCTCAAGCCCCTGAAGCATGATAGCTCTCATGTCCTAATAGTCTCTCTTCCTAGTTCAAATCTATATAGCCACAGAGTGGAAGAGAGGGGCTGGCAAAATAAACCAGAGATAGCACTGTGCTTCTTCCTGGGGGAAAGGATCTTGCCCTCAATTGGTGAAATCATAATCCTTAATAACTATCATTATAGTTCTTACCTTTACCAGAATTTGATATATTGGCAGGGAAGCCAGAGAAAATTGTTGATCACTATGGCAGTGGAGATGGGGTGGAGGTGCGTGCTTCTAGGGCAACAACTAACAATGAGATGCTCTACTGCATCCTCACAAAGTCCACTGCTGCATAAGCCCCATGTTTTCCCCTCTTCTTAATAGGTCAACAAGAAGATTCTGTCCTTGCGGACTAGATTTAGAAGCAATTCATTTCTTTGATGTGAGTTTAAGGGATAGTTTTGTCAGCATGAGTAAATGTGCTCATTCTGAAATTTTGAGAAACCAGTTGTGGGACTGGGAACTCAGAATGTCTTCAGGACCTGTCATTAATTAGTACTATGGTCTTAAACAAGTTGTTTGACCTCTCTTAGATTTGGACGTTTCTCTTGAAATTTAAATGTTGAATGATTTTGTTATCTGCCCATTACATTAGCTATTGCTTTTCTTAATGGTGATTCTAAAATGACTTGCCCCAAAATATGTCTTTTTGTCAAGTAAGCTGTAAGATGAGATCAGCCTTACCTCAGGATATGAAAGAGTGTTAACTTTCAGAGTTTTTCAAACTGGATAAATTTAGAAAAATCTGTCTTGAGGCTCTGTGAGCCTCTTCTTGAAGGGCATATAAGGTCAACGTCAAAGAGAAAAAGGAGAAAACAAAACTTGCTATTCAATTCAAGAAATGTGTATTGAGTAATTTCAATACATGTAAGACACCTTGTAAGGTAATATGTGTGATTCAAAGGAGATAAAATCATGGCCTTCATTGAAAGGAAGGCTAATGCAGATATATAAATAGTAGCAATATTTGGCAAACTGAGAGGGATGTACATGCCATGAGAGAGGTAAAAATATATGTCCTTTGGGCACTCAAAGGAAAGGGATATCACCTGTCTTCGGAAGATCAGAAAAATCTTTATGCAGAGGGTGGCGTTTGAATTTTATCTTGAAAAAATGGATGAGATTTCGGTATCAGAGATGGGATAGGAGAGAGAAGTTGCAGGTAGCTGGTAGAGTGGAGCAAAGGTACAGATACTGGGGAGAACAAGCCTTATTTAAGGACCATAGGAGATTCATAAGGGGGGATATTGAAATGAGTCAATCTTGTAAGAATGGTGAAAGGGAGAATTTATATTCAGTACAGTAGTGGCAATGGAGAGTGCGTAAGCAAGAGAACAGCATGATCAGACCTGGATTTCTCAATGTATAAAATGGATTTTGCGAGAGAACAGTGGCAGGAGACCCAGTTAGGAGGGCTTTTCAGTCACCCAAAAGGGGGATGAATTAGGGTGGAGGAACAGAAGAGAAAGGCCAGAGTTAGCCTTTCTGGCATGGGAGTAGAGCATATTTAGGGATTAAAGTCTTATACAAGAACTTGCTGCTAAGAGCCTTCTGCTTTTGGTGGTTTGATATTAATTACGTGACAAGAATGTGAGCTCTGCAATTAAAAAGCTAACATTTTTATTTCAATAGAAAATTAATCATTGTTTTGAAAATATGAGTGCTGGGTCTCTCCTCCAGTTTTTCTCTTCACCTAATTATACGAACTGGGCTTACAGATATAACTGTTATTACATCTTTCCAATCCTAAAGGTCACCATGTGCTTGTACATATTAAATGCAAACAAACAGCAACTCCCTCCTCTTGAAGGATCAGAAAATTCTTAGCGTGTAGCAAAGCCTTTCTATTTTTAACAGAACTGTAGCATGACACATTGAATCAGCCACATAACAGATTTCTTTTCTTTTCTTTACCCCTTAGCTTATTCTCCACCAATGGGAAACCATCTTCTCTCTGGCAACAATGGCACTTTAGAATACAAAACCTCCCTGCCGCCCATCTCTCCAGGAAGGTACTCACCAATTCCAAAGCACATGCTTGTTGAAGACGATTATACCAGGTCAGATATGCTTTTGGTTAATTGGGTTTGCGATCATTACAAGGAAAAAATTGCATTTGCCTAACATGGCAGCTGTTGCTTCTCAGCACCATTCAAACTTATGATAGTCTCACCTCAAGTGGAAATCTGCCAAGACTTATAAACGTGTCATTGTCCTCTGTTGGAAGCAAAAACCACAAATTCTTTGTGGAGAAGTAGTAATAGACACACAGCCATCACTTTGCAATCTGTTAGGACTTTCAATATCTAACACCATTTGAGCTTTACAGCTATACTGTAAGATAGGTATCATTACTCAAAGACAGAAGATGGTGCTGAGGTTCAGAAAGAAGGAAGTAGCATAGCAGTATGTACGCGTCCCCTTGTAACCACATATCTGGTTCGTAGAAGAGTCAGAACTGAAAAACTCTGGGATTTTTTTTTTTTTACTCTAAATTCCATGTTCTTGCCACCAACAGCTACACACAATTCACTGGAACTGAGGCTTCAGTCAGTCCTCCCTCGAGTGCAGTAACTACAGGTGGAAAGGAAAGGAGTGAAATTAACTCCAAATGGTTTGAATGTAATATATCTCAGTCTCAAAGGGGAACAGAACAGGATTTTAGGACACAGCACAGAACCACATGGCTAACCCCACAAAATAAAACTAAATTTAGGGCTTCCCTGGTGGCACAGTGGTTAAGAATCTGCCTGCCAATGCCTGGGACACGGGTTCGAGCCCTGGTCGGGGAAGATCCCGCATGCCACGAGCAACTAAGCCTGTGCGCCAAAACTACTGAGCCTGCGCTCTAGAGCCCGTGCTCCGCAACAAGAGAAGCCACCACAGTGAAAAGCCCATGCACCCCAACGAAGAGTAGCCCCTGCTTGCCGCAACTAGAGAAAGCCCGCACGCAGCAACCAAGACCCAACGCAACCAAAAATAAATAAATTAAATAAATAAATTTATTTTTTTAAAAAACTAAATTTAGCTGGCATGCCTCTGAAACAGTCAGGTCTGACAGTTCAGAGAAGACCAACTTAGTTTACATCATGGTCACTGGTCAGGATTAAGTAACTTTTGGATGATGAACAAATGAATGAATGAAGGGGTGGATGAATAATAGGAAAGGTACATTTTTTCTTTTTTATCTTTAAATGTTTTCGTTCCAAAGTAATGCGTGCTCACTGCATTTGGTGAGGTAATGCAAAGATGTTCAAGAAACAAAAATCTCCCTCAAGCCCGGCAAGGTTCCCAGTGTGGCATTCTGGCTTGAACCGTTCATACCTTTTCTATGTTCATACAGACGTGTACAAAGCATACTCAGATGTAGGTGGGGCTTGACATTGTTTTTACAAAATAAGTTTGTATTTTACACATTGCTTTGCAACTTGCTTTTCTCATTGAGAAAAACTTTTACCCAAAATGAGATTGCATACAGATATGTACACTTTTTTTCTGAAAATGTTTGTGTGGAAAAGCGATACAGATGGATCCTTTAGTTTTATATCCTGCCTGTCTACTGAAGTCATTTGTCAGCCTTTAAAAAAATTGAGGAGACTTCCTGCTGCTTAACTTTCCTTGCTGGTGCCCGTGTGTGCTTTGGTCTTTTCATTCCTTTGCTATTTCTTTTTAAATGATTAAGCATTTTCCATTTATTTTGCAATTTCAGGTTTGCTGAAGTGGCTTGTTACATCTTTAGCCAAGGAATGGAATGTTTAGATGCTGCAAATATGCATCTGTGGTTTAAATCAAATATAAACCTCTTCCTACGCTGATATGTCTAATCTCTATGCTCTTAATTAAAATGAAGGCTGCAGCAAAGATAATCCTCATGGTTCTCTAAAGATTGTATAAATATAGGCACCTTTATTCACCAGAGCAATAATCTATTTGCTCTCATCCTATCGCCAATATTTGATAGGATTTTAATTTGAAAATGTCATTTTATCTTACTAGGCCCCATAGTGAATTAAAATTTATTAAACCCCATTCATAATCCAGGCCCTTTGCTAGCTGTTTTACTTACACTATCCTTTTAATCCTCCCCAAAACACAGAAAGAAGGGCTGTCTTCCCCATTTTAGAGATGCAGAAATTGAAGCTCAAAGAGGTTAGGGAATTTTCTTGTGGGCACACAGCTTTTAAGTAGGAAAACTGGGTGCCCTGCCAGCTTTAAAATTCTGGCTAGGAAGAAACATGTTAATTTTCTCCTTATTTTTAAAATGAAAACCAAGTCATGTAAAACTGTTCTCATCGTAAAAAAAATATGTGGCTAGAAAGGGACCCAAGAGTTTTGATGAGCTCTGAAGACAATTAGATCCAGTCTGAGACATACTTCTACCACTGGCTGACCGCGTGAGCTTGGGCAAATCTTTTAACCACTGCAAGCCTCAGTTTCTTCATCTCTACAAAGGGGATAGTAATCAAATCTTTCTCAATAGGTTGTTGTAATGATTAAATGAGATAATACATGCAAAGAACTTATAACAGTGACTGATACATAATGAATATTAAATGAATGTTATCTGTTTGCTCTAGGTGTACTCATTATAATTCTCAATCTACCTATTCGCATGGAATATTTCAGATGGTGTCTGGGGAAGAGATTTCATTTCTTCCTACAGTGATATGCCTCAGTGTCTTACTTCTTGCCTGCTTCCTTCCTTGCTCTCTAGCAGGACAATCTCATAACTTTGCATAAAATCTTCTGAATGTCTGGTGCCTGGGAAACTTGTGAAATAAATTATATCAGCTTACACACACAAACACACAGACATCTCCCTCACATCCTCACCACTGCTGTATCCTCTCACAGGTGCTCTGTGCTATAAGGCATTACCACAGGTCTCAGAGATAAATATTTTCTGAGGCATATTCACCGCATTATTCATGAATATTCACTGAATACTTCCTACTAGACAGTGGGCACTGCAGTAGAGATGCAAAATGGAATAAGAAACAACATCTCTAAGAACTTACAAATTGGTACAAAAATATACGTGGAACCAGTGGATCCCCCAGTACCTATTCCCTGATGATGCAGACCCCCTCCATGAAGTTTCCCATAAAGCCTATATGTATATTTTTAGTCCTGAGATTTTATACTCATATACTTACATGTCAAAATGCCCTTTCTTTTATGGTAGTCAATGGCAGTTACTTATTATATCCTAACCTAGAAAATGAAAAGTTGGCAACTTTATATTAGTCCTCATTTTTTAAATGTAAAAGTACTGTAGGGCTTCCCTGGTGGCGCAGTGGTTGGGAGTCCACCTGCCGGTGCAGGGGACATGGGTTCGTGCCCCGGTCCGGGGGGATCCCACATGCCGCGGAGCGGCTGGGCCCGTGGGCCATGGCCGCTGGGCCTGCGCGTCCGGAGCCTGCGCTCCGCAGCGGGAGAGGAGGCCACGGCGGTGGGAGGCCCGCGTACCGCAGAAAAAAAAAA
The DNA here is from genome assembly GCF_002837175.3 of Physeter macrocephalus. NCBI lineage: Eukaryota > Metazoa > Chordata > Mammalia > Artiodactyla > Physeteridae > Physeter > Physeter macrocephalus. The sequence goes on from NC_041229.1 coordinate 49,053,559, forward strand.
AAAATAACTACTGTAAAACCCCAAAGTGTGGGAACTACTAACAGAAACAAAATTAGATCAGTTCAGTGAAGTGCTCTCGTGTTGCCCTAGCAGAGTTCCCCAGCACCAGAGAGGCACTTAGTAAATATTTATAAATAATTTTTTTTGAGTTTTACGTGAATGCCACAGGAACAGCATATGACAGCAAATAAAATTTTAAAGAGGAGATAACTCTTGCGTTTGAGCTTGAAAAAATGTGTAGGCATTCGTCAGGGAGTCAAGAGATCAGGAAGGGCACTCGTGGCAGGGGATAGCACATGCATACTCAAGGAAGAATGTGAAATAGAATAAAATGAACACACCTGTTATCGTTTGAATACAAGGCTCATAAAGAAAAATGGTACCTACCTTTAAGTCGTCTTTATATTTCTATCCTTTCTCTCATCTGCAACCTAGTCATAAGATTGGAAATACATCGAGTAGTAAAAACAAAAAGATCACTACTATGCACTATTACGCTAAGTGCTTTCATATACATTATTGCTCCGATATTATTTATATAATATTCTGAGTGTTGGCTTTTACAGGTAACAAAAATGAGTTTAAGTAATTTTCTCATATCATACAGCAAGCAAATAGAAGAATCAAAATTTGAATTCGGGTCTGTCTTCAAAGTCCTCATCTCCATGCCTCCAACCCACCTCATAGAGTCTCTTTTTATGTAGAGATGTTGTGTAAAGGGGATTGGGCTTGTATCAGGAGGCTGGTACTACCGCTTACCACCTAGATAACCCTGAACAAGTCATTCAATCTCCTGAGTCTTGCTTTTCTCATCTGTAAATTTGGATCCTCAAATTTCCTCACGGAATTGTGAGGTTTTAATGTGATAATATGTGTGAAAGTTGTCATCTTTAGAGAGCTATATAAAATTATTATTATCCTAAGGTGCTATAGTAGCTTACATTTGGGGCCTACTTTACATTTTCCTAAAATAGTAAATCAAGGGAATGAATCTTTAATGATGGGACTGGGGCTGACAGGGAAACATTTCTGTGAAATGGGTACCTTCCAACAACCTATAAAATTATATCAAATTGGCAGTCTTTTGTTCCAAATGTTCATACTATTTTCCTATCTTCCTGATTTATATTCACTTTTGTTGGGAAATACAGTAAGACTTTTAAAAAGAGTTTTGATTAGAAGAATGCTACAATGGCTTACCTGGAATTTTTTTAAATCTCTTTTACTGTTTAAGGAAATGTGTACCCGAGTAAGCTGGGAAATTTTGTTTTTCCTCAATTTAGAGAAAGGAAGCCTAAACAAAAAAGGTTTGGATGAAATTCTCTTAGTAGAAACCCTACTGAGGCCCTTATAAATCAAAATTGTTATTATGTAAATACTCTGGTCGTCAGTTTTTGGGAAACAAAGCTGTTACAATGATGCTGAGACGGTTTTTTGGCTCATAGAATTATAGACTATCAGATTTGGAAGGGCCATAAATGACTATAGAGTCTAATCTTCCTCCATTTGATGGGTAAGAAACACAAGGCCTAACATGATTAGTTGGCTATCCCTAGGTCCCACAACTTGTAAGTAGTAGAATCAGATTTAGAACCCATGTCTTCAAACACCCAGTCTAGTGCTCTTTCTATTTCTCTAAGCTGATATTCATTTTTTTATGATGGAGTAAGAAGCTATAATCAATCAATGATCACCTGTGAGCAGTGCCTACTCTGTACATTAGCTGCAACTATGGATTCCCTCTCTACTGAGCCAAGTCTTCCCTGGTCACCTAGAAGAGATGCAAACCACACACCCTCACTATCTGGTTAAGTATTCTCAGGATACACAAACAAATCATTGATACTAAAATGAAACCAAAAAAAAATTGAGGATGCAAAGTAAAATTTCTCTTTCAAGATGTGGGGACTTAATTTCCCAATTTATGAATGTGATAAATGCTGTTATGAAAGCCAAGGACCTAAACTATCACTGTGAGCAATATATCTCCCAGTTTTAGAAACCAGGTTCATCCGGCCCTGAACTTATTGTACCAGATGTCTTTCTAACTGGCTCTATATAACGTTCCCTCACATAATTTGGTTGAGCAAAAAGCAAAAGCCGAATAAAGTCTCAAGAAAGATTTCTTGTCTCCAGAAACTTTCAAAGACCACCCTAAACTGTGACTCTGATATTCAGTTTGACTCCCTTATTACTAAATAGATATGAACCCATCAGACTAGAGTCTGTCTCCCCTCTTCTCTCCCCAAATTATAGAACATTAGTTTACTGGACATAGTATCTAAAATGTATTCTAGTTCTTTTCTCTTTCTCTCTTTCATTCATTCATTTACCCATTCAATGAATATTCAAGCTTCTACCATGTGTCAAGCACAGTTATTAGCAACAAAATTACAATGATGGACAAGCCAGACAAGGCTCTGGCCCTTAGGGACTTTACACTCTAGTGTATTGAATAGGAGATATATAGGTAAATGAGTTATAGATAAAAAGTGCTATGAGGAAAATAAAATAGTATGATATGCCATAGACAGAGTCTGGGGAAGAGAACAGTGTAAAGGAGGACAACCAGGGAATGTCTCTCTGAGGAGATAGGATATGAGCTGAGACCTGAATAAAAAGAAAAAAAGTGGTGATATAAAGATCAGAGAAAGAACATTCCAGGAAGAGGAAATAGCAAAGCCAAAGTCCCAGAGGCAGAAATCAGTTTTGTGGGTTCCAGGAATATTAGGAAGTCAAGCTTGGCTGGAAGAGATGAGCTAATGGGAGCATGGCAACAAATTAGGTTGGAAGAGTCAGCAGCCACATGATGTGGGACTTTGTAGGTAATGATGAAGAAGTGTAGGTTGAATTTTAAGTGCATTGAGAATCTATTAAAGAGAAGCAACCAGGAGAATGAAATTATCTGATTTATGTTTTATTAAAAAAAAAAACAAAAAACCCTTTAGAGCTAGATTCAACAGCTGTCTTCCACAGGAGGGACAGGCCTGCTTCAGTCAGGCTGATTTACCACTGGCCATTTCTACGCTTTTTATTCGCTGTCGAGTAAGCTTTCAGAAACACCATAAGTGTTTGCCACTGTTGTTGTTGTTTTCCTCGGTGTTTAACTTTGTGGATCAGAACTGGTTAGAAGCTAAATCACTGTTTCTCAAATATTGCTACCCACATGCCCTTAGGCCTTGAAAAAGGAATTTGTTCTCCTCAGGATCTGGGGTAGAACATGAAGCTTTCTGTGCAAGCATGAAACCTACAAAGTCTTATGTTTTGTCATAAAAGTTTGGGAGATATCCTTATTTGCTTTAATGTGGAAATATTTTGATTAGAAATTTAATTGTTTTTATTCGAAGTCTTAATATAAAATTAACATACCAGACGGGTTTTCTGGGGATACTACGCCCCTGGCAAATACCATAAGCCCCAAGTTGCAGGTGAATACCCAACTTTGAGAAGCACTGAGCTAAATTACACAGACATGTCAGTTATTAAATCTGTGTTATAGAAACCACCTCTTAATTATATCTCAAGTTTTGTGGTCTCCGTTAGGGACAGGTTCTCAAAGGATCAGTCAGCACTTTCCATCAGTGAAGTCTGGTCCTGTTCTAGGCTCTCTTCTTTTTAACTTATATTTAATGACTTAAAACCATTTCTGGATGAACTGGAAGGTCCTTCTTTTGACAGAGGAAAGAAATCTTTTCTTACCTGCCATTAACCAAGTATAGGAAAAAAGAACTGGGTGTGCCCTAGACAGACAACTGTGCCTGCTTTAGAATCGGGATCTGGACAGCAGAGTGTTGAGGTGGGGGTGCCCTGGAGCCACCCTGCTCAGGGTCCTGCGTCGACCGCTTCCTGGCTGTGTGACCTTGGGCAAGTTATGTAACTGTGCTTTGCCTCCGTTTTCTCATGTTTAAAAGGAGCAGAATAATACTTCCCACCTCACAGGCTTATTGTGACAAGAAACTGAGTTAATACATGTAAAGTTCTTAGAAAAAAAGTAAGCACTTGATAAATGTTACCTCTTGTTAATACCATTTAAAACAAGGATTTAAGATGAACTACTCCACAAATAAAATCATTTTTTGGTGGATTGGAACTGTAGCCAACAATGGTATGCAGACGCTCAAACAAAATCTACATATGTTATTTTCAACTAATTTATCTCCCAGAACACCTTAGAACATTGTATTACAGGAAGTCCTGTAGTCTTAATGCTTTATTAAGGATCTTTATTTTTATTAACACAATGAGTATCTATTACCCTCTTCATTGAAAATATAATATAGGATTCAGTGGAACCAAATATGATAAAAACTAATCTATCAGTCTGGCTTCTGTGGCCAAATACAATTATCCTCTGGATAATTTCTTGATTTTGCCGTATATTATTCATAGTAGCACTCAACAACCAACACCATGTAGCTTTTCCCTCAAAGAAATTCTGCAAAGTATGGCATCAGACTCCTCACAGCATTTGTAAAGTGCATTATTGAACTTAACCAAGTCAAAGATTCATCAACAGTGTCTCTCAGTTATCTGTTCTGCTCTGTGCTGCATGCCTGATTTCTGCAGTGGGGAGCCTGGCACTATAATGTCTCTCTTGAAGCAAAGGATAGTAATGAGAAGGGGTGACTGGGACAAAAGGGGTGAGACAGATGGAGGATAACCCACTTAGTGGAAGCCTCCAGGGGTGTTTTGTCTTTATTGATGGTGGCTCCACATAACCATTAGGTTTACTTACATAAACTGTGAGGCATGATTGATAGAGCTATCCTGCTAGAAACAGAGAGAGTGGGTAGGCTAATGGGGACGAATCTTAATCAAAGGAAGATATCCAAATATGTATTGGAAAACATGTTAAGCTGCTGTTTGTTGTCAGGGAAATTAATTTAATGATAGGAAAAATGAAACAGTAATGGGAATTTTAACACAGCCTTTTATAGGTGTCTATCATTTTGTATGTACCTAATAAATTAACCAGACATAAACTTACAACACTAGGCCTTATAATTTTATGGAAGACAGTTATTACACATCTATGACTATTGTTATTATAGATGTAAAATTCAAATAGATAGTTGTTTAATCAATGCTGTATTACATATTTGTTTTGTTTTGTTTTGCCGTACGCGGGCCTCTCACTGCTGTGGCCTCTCGCGTTGCGGAGCACAGGCTCCGGACGCGCAGCTTCAGCGGCCGTGGCTCACGGGCCCAGCCGCTCCGCGGCATGTGGGATCTTCCCGGACCGGGGCACGAACCTGTGTTCCCTGCATCGGCAGGCGGACTCTCAACCACTGCGCCAGCATGGAAGCCCTGTATTACCTTTTAATTGAATGAATTTATCCTTGGCCTCCAGGGCTGGTTGAGACCAAAAAAAAAAAGGGTTGGGGCTTCCCTGGTGGCGCAGTGGTTGGGAGTCCGCCTGCCGATGCAGGGGACGTGGGTTCGGGGAGGATCCCACATGCCGCGGGGCGGCTGGGCCCGTGAGCCATGGCCGCTGAGCCTGCGCGTCCGGAGCCTGTGCCCCGCAACGCGAGAGGCCACAGCAGTGAGAGGCCCGCGTACCGAAAAAAAAAAAAAAAAAAAGGGTTAATGATGGGCAATGGAAAATTTTGGAGGGACCACTTGTAGAAGCAATCGACTATTAATTGACTCCAGGCCCCTTAAATTTCAAGTTAACTACTACCACAACACATTGTGTAACTTATTTCTGGCCCTTATCTTGTGACATTGAAACAGGATGTATATTATGATTCAAAACAAGTAGACAAAGCCTCTTCCTCTAGGAGTTTGTTTTCACATCCAGGTGTCAATAAAGTAATAGTAGACAGAAGACAGCTGGTTCTTAATTGTCCACATGTGGTGTGTGCTTTGAAAATTATCCAGGACAGCACTGCAATCCCTGAGCAACTCCTTCCACCTCCTGTGGCGTTGGCTACTGTGGGGAAGGCTACCATGTTAATGGTAATGTTTGTCTTAAGAAAATGTAAGAAAATTGTGGCACACAATTATTGCATTTCAAAGACTTATATTCTTATATAATATAGACATAAATTTCTTAAGTTTTGGGTTGCATCATTCACTTTTTCTTCTAGGTAATTTCTTTAATCTAGATGATGACGCAAGCTATATCTGAGTAAACACATCTTAAAAATACTGCCTTCATACATTTTCTCCAGACATCCTTTTCAATCTTTAATCTATTTCTTGCCCCTTTTACTGCTTTATACCCCTCTTGAACTGTTTCTCTCCAAAAAGTGTTATTATCTTCCCTAATTGTAAAAGTAATATGTATTTGTAGAAAAGTTACAAAGTAACAAAAATATAAAGAAAAACTCATGCCACAGAGGGATAATCATTATTATTATATGATACATTTCCACTAAGTTGTTTTTCTACATATAGTAGGTAGCAAAGTTGAGATCTGAATACAGTTCAGTCTGGCTGCAGAATCCATATCCTTGACCCCTCTAGCAAAGGTCACGCAGTTGGTGTAGAACGGGATCAGGATTCAAACGGACTCCAACATCTGGCTCTTTTTGCTGTACTGCATGGGTAGCAGTATTAGTTTTAAGACTTCTAGAATCTTCTCTGTGCTCCAAATTAGTCTCTCTCTGGTTTTTCTTTTGTCCATAAAGGTAAAACTAAAGTTTTATGTCATTGCTTCCTCCCAGCAACACTTACAACCTGTTCAGGGGAGGCAATCTGTTTTGCTCAGAAAGAAGGGAGGCCTTCTGGATGGTGCACTACCAGGTGGGGGGTCAGTTAGTCCTTAATGCCTTTCATTCCGCTGTAACACCAGACCCCATATGGTTGCCTTAATGAACATTTTAAGTCCTCCCTGAAAGAACTTAGCTGTCCCCGTGAGTATGTGTCTCTGGGTGTAAACATCTAAATATCAACCCTCATCCTAGATCTCGTTTTAAATTAGATTGACCTTGAAGTAGAACCATGTGAGTCCTTTATTATGCAGACTGTGTCCTAAATGGAAACTCTGTCCGCTGAGCTGGTAGAGCTCGATATTTTGTTTTATGTTTTTTTCCCCCCTAATCTTTTTCTAAAGTCTCATTTACCAGGTTCAGACAGGGGATGAAGGCAGAATGAAAGAGCTGAAATAAATGTGATAGCCAGAGATTTCAAAGCCAATTATGTGAGGCCTTGCTCTGAATGTAGAGCAGAACTGGTAAACCCTGATAGCTGTCCAGTACTGCCCAGATACTTTCCTATTTCTCATTTAGTTCCTATAACACCATACAAAATGAGCAGAGAGATGTTACTATACTTATTTAACAGATTGAGAATCTGAGATGATAGAAATGCCATAATTTCCCCTGTAACAATAGAGAGTAAGCGGCAAATCCAAAACCCAGAGTCCAGAAGCAGGGTGGCATCTTGGTTAAGAGCTCAGATTTTGGATTCATAATAACTTTGGGCTCACCACTTACTAGCTGTTTGACCTTGGATGAGTTATGTAACTTCTCTGTTCTTGTTTCCCCACCTATGCCTATACCATGGGTTATTATTAGGATTCAGTGAAGTAATCTATATAAAACAATTGGAACAGAGCTTGGCACAAAATAAGCTGCATTCAGGTTAACCATTATTACTATTATTAGTAGTAGTAGTCTTGACTTCTAGTCCAGGGCACCATGGTGATTATAGGACCGGTTGCAGTTATTGATAGCAGTGCTGGTTGGAGATGGTGGAATGAAATTAGGAAGTGAACAAAAGGGAAATATGCTTCCAGCTAGCCTAATAATACTTAGACTTATACTATATTTACACTTGCCTTAAAAGGGCAGATTTTGAGACTTTATGTTGATTTAGTGATGTTTCCTTTATATTTCAATTTCTTTTAAAATATATACATACATATATATATATATATATATATATATATATATAGATCCTAATTAAGAAGACTTTATTCAAAACCAAGCCTAACTATTAAAGTTAAATAAAAAGAAAAGTCTGTGTTAAAGAAACTGATTTTTTTTGGCCGTGCCACATGGCTTGTGGGATCTCAGTTCCCCGACCAGGGATTGAACCCGTGCCCCCTGCAGTGGAAGCGCAGAGTCTTAACCACTAGACCACCAGGGAAGTCCCTGATTTTTAATTTGAAAACTCTAAAAATTAAAAATTCTAGAATGTTAAGTAAACACAAATATATACTTTTCCAAATACTCAGATTTACTATGTAAGCATCCTAAAACTTTTTAAGTAAATGCAGTGATTGCTTTTGCATAGCTTCATGATTTGAGCACAGAAATCAAGTATATGCAGAGCAACACCTATGATGAGACTTCCCACTTCCCAAGGGTAGTGTTAATTCCACGGCTTTACTGTACAACACCAGTCCCCAACTTTTTTGGCACCAGGGACCAGTTTCATGGAAGACCATTTTTCCACACACGTGGGGTAGGGGGATGGTTTCAGGATGATTCAAGCACGTTACATTTATTGTGCACTTTATTTCTATTATTATTACATTGTAATATATAATGAAATAATTATACAACTCACCATAATGCAGAATCAGTGGGAGCCCTGAGCTTGTTTTCCTGAAACTAGATGGTCCCATCTGGGGGTGATGGGAGACAGTGACACCCGAAGTGTGTTGCTTATGTCCAGTCTACTCCGTAAGATGCAGCTTCATTGTCACTTGCCACTCACTGATAGGGTTTTGATATGAGTCTGCAGGCAGTTGATTTATTATGGTCTCTGTGCAGTCATACCTCTCTGCTAATGATGATCTGTATTTGCAGCCGCTCCCCAGCACTAGCATCACTGCCTCAGCTCCACCTCAGATCATCAGGCATTAGATTCTCATAAGGAGCACTCAACCTAGATCCCTCGCATGTGCAGTTCACAGTAGGGTTCGCGCTCCGATGAGAATCTCATGCCACCGCTGATCTGACAGGAGGCGGAGCTCAGGCAGTAGTGCGAGCGTTGGGGAGCGGCTGTAAATACAGATGAAGCTTCGCTCTCTCACCGGCCGTTCACCTACTACTGTGCAGCCAATTCCTAACCGGGGGTTGGGGACCCCTGCTGTATAACATTAAAGTGGACCATAGATGGTTGGATGAAGTTTCACATACAGTATGTACAAATCCATGTAATGCTGAGTGTAGCTCTGATGAGGTTATGGTGAGTTTAAAATCATGAGGACTAAAGGGAGATAGGAGGAGTTACAAGTGACGAGGAGCTTGTAGGGAGAAGGTGGTCTCCCCAGTTAAATCAAAGTAGGATCTTCCCAAGAATCACTGTGTTCTGTAGCTGAGAGACAAATATTTGGTTAAATTCTGCTTACAAAAATTAAATTTTATGTATCTCACTGGTGAAATAAAGAAGAGTAGTACTCCTTACCTTCCCTTGGAAAAAGAACTTAATACTTACACTCTACAGATACTAACATTTATCAGCCGAATATTACCAAGTCAAAAAATTTTAAAGCAATACCTGTATTGTATAGTACTGAAAGAGACGATGCAATTCAAAATGTGACTACTTCATAACTCTCTCAGAAAGAAAAGGTCTACTGTCTAAAACTAGTTCCAAACTCTCACAACAAATCAGTCACCTGCGAAACCTTTGTAACTACAGAGTCCTGAGTCCTACCCCAGATTTACCGAATCTGTGTGTCCAGGGATAGAACTGGGATATTAGTATTAGAAAAAAAAAAAAAGAGGCCAGAAAGCTAGCTGACTGTTTTTCTGCCTTATAAGGACACAGCAAAAAGACAGCTCTCTGTAAACCGGGAAGAGGTCACTCGCTAAGAATATGACCATGCTGGCACCCTGATCTCAAACTTCCAACCTGCAGAACTGTGAGAAAAAAAAATGTCGGTTGAGGCATCCAGTCTACAGTAGTTTGTTCTAGCAACCCAAAATGACTCAGACATTCACATTGAAATATAGACAAGCACTCTATATGCAAATTGGAGGCAAAATATCCTTATAGGATCTATATTTTGAAATTCTGTCAGTAACTGGATTTTTTAAAATGCATGTAGCATTGCAAAAATTAAATGCTTCAATAATTTAAAAAATAAAAAGTAAAATAAAAATAGAACAAAAGCCCTCACAGATGATTCTGATGCAGGCAAGTTTGAGAACCACTGACTTAAATTCATTATGTCTTTGACTTCAGAAAAATCATATTACCAAAAATAAAAGCAAAATGGAGCACATTAGAAGAAAACATGGTCAGACGTTTCTCCCATAGGGTGAGTTTTTATAAAAACATTGGGTGATGCTAAATCACTGACAATACTAGTGATAATATGCCCAAGAAAGGGCATTGCCCCTGAGCAAGAGTTACCAATCACAGAATTTGTTCAGTGGTGCTTAGATTTTACAATTAAAATTTTAGAATTTTTATTTAAATACACCTATAGCAAGTATGCATTTTACTCTACAAACACATGTTTTTTAAATGGCACATGACTTTATTTTCTTTAAATCAAATTACATCTGATAGTAGGGCCCTATCTTGCCTACTTCTCCTCTTAAAGTTCTTCCTGGACATCAATCCTTTAGGAGCTCAGAGTTTTGCAGAACAAAAACTTGGAAGAGCGTTTCATTGGGAAAATTCTGCTTTCCCTCCTGTATCACAAGTCTCCAGTGAGCCAAGGGAATATAGTCAAATATAAGTTCATTGCACTGACAGAATAGCTGCTTCAAACTTGGGGAAGAAAAAACATAGTAAGTTCCAAACACAAATTAATATTTCAATAAGTTATCCTACCCCTCTCCTTTATTATTTACATTGCTTTAGAAAAAACAGGTTATGTTAGTCACATGCAGATATGCCACTACCCCCTTTTATTATGAAACAAATGTTATATGTCATAAATGTTACATGTTATAAAGGAATCTTTGGTTCTTCTAGGTCCCTTAAGTACATAGCTACCGTCTTACAGCAGACCAGACAATGTCCTTATGGCTAAATGCATATCTGAGTCAGGAGTAGCTGTTGATCATCTCATGGACCTATCACAGATGCCAATGGCAAGAAATTAGAGGCTATGGGGAGGTGAATTGAGATTTCTAATCCAATTTCCGTACCCCTATTAGGCTGCCACCTAAATACCTTGAGTCTCTGTGTGTAACTACAAGCTTCTTATAGGAACCCATTGATCTAGATGCTTCAGTAAACACAAGAGATTCAACAATGCAGACAACTACCACATACACTGTTGGCAATTCTTATTTTGCTTTACATTTTCCCACTTAGTATCCTTCAGTGAAATATTGCATAGTGAACACTGGAGTCAGAGAGACCTGCCTTCAAATCACGTTTTGACCACTCCCTCATTGGTACCACCTCATCCTCTCTGAGCTTCAGTTTCCTTATCCAAAAACTATAGGTAATATCCACTGTGAAAGTCTGTTGCTATGAGGATTAAAGGTGGTGATGTATGTGACCAAACAGTGACTGAGAAATAGGGATTCTCTGCTATTACAATAAAGTTATATTCAACCATTTTCCTTCCTTACCCCCCCATCCCCAAAATTCAATTCCAAAGCTCAGGAAAGTCATGTAGATTTTACAGGATATTTCATATGAAGACAAAAGAGAAGATTATGAAATGACTTTTAAGCTCTATATTCTGCATTCCACCTTGCTGGCATTGAGGTGTCCTGAACTAAACTGAAAACCTATGAAGTCCACTGGCTCTTTGATGTTCTGACCATTACTTTTCACTGTCTCTTTATTATGACCCTCATGTAGTTTTGCTGCATGATATCCATCTTAGTTGTGATCAGAATGTATCATTCTAAATTTTCTCCCTCCTGCTGAATCTCTTCCAGATTGGTTAGATATGGTAGATGGAAGCCTCCGCTCTATTGATAATCTTAAAAAGAAAAAGAAAAATCTCCTCCATCCGGTTTCACTGCTGTATCTTCATTTCAGTAGTTCATTTAAAAGCAGCTTTTGCTTCCATTGGATGTACTGGTCTAGTTGGGATTTTCCCAAAGAAGCAGTCTTGTCTAGATCCTCCTTATTGGCCAGGAGTCCTCTTTGCAGATGGACTTCAATGCCAATTATCTCATCCCTCTGGGTGTATTGTGCTCTTACACAGCCTGCTGGAAATACCTTGGCCAACAGCACACAAGGAGAGATCTCTTATTTAAAATTCCTCAGAGCATGAACAAGAGGTCCATCGGTATGATTATCAAAAAAATATGTTTGGCAGGGAGGGAGGGGAGGTTTGGGAAATGATGAGAATAATCTGGTGACTGTGGGGGGTACAAATAATATTGGCTGAGTTCTGCCAATGTCAAGCATTTGGATAAGTCATTTGGATACTTTTTTTCTGTTTATTTTCACAATAGTCCTGTCATGTACTATCTATCACATTGTGCAGAACTGAAAATCAGAAAGATGAGGTAACTTTACTAAATCTGCACAGCTGATAGGTAGGAGAGTTGGGACTCAAACTTGGTCTGTGTTTCACTAAAATGTGTTACCACCTAGAATATTAAATATTCATAAAATTCTTCAAATATACCTAATCCCAAGATTTGAGGGAGTTTATTTTGTCTATTAAAAGAGAAACTCTGCTATTAATGGGTTCATATTCTGTGCATTGCCATATTTTCAGACATATCTTCCACTTTTCCCCTTCGTGCCCCCATGCTCCAACCAGCTTAACCAGATAACTAGCTTTACCAGCCTCCCTGACTGCTCTTGCAACACTCGACCAAACATATGCTTCCCTTAGCCATCGCCATCTTTATTTTCACATGTCCAAATACTATCCATTTTTCTCATCCCAGCTCCAAGGATGCCTCCTCATAAGATTCTCCCTACTTCTTTCTGCAGGATATCATTTCCTCTTCATTTGAATTCCCAAGGCAGTCTATCCTTCCCGCCATCACATGTAGCTGGTTTTAGCCTTATTTGATTAAACACACACACGCACACGCACACACATACGCATATCATCTCTCTAAGACAAAGTGATGCTTGAGAGAAGAATCTATGTTGGATCGGATTTTTATCTTCCACATCATCTAGATTCATACATAAAAATAGAACACAAATATTCGTTGAGCTCCTACCATATGGCAGTGATTATTTAAGGCTTTGTATATTGCATCTCATTTAATCTCCTAGCAATCCTATAAGGTAGGGCTTAAGGTAAAGCATTTTCTAGATAAAGCAGCCAAGATTCAATTTAAGTAATTTCCCCAGAGTCACACAGCTAAGTTAAGTGGAAGAACAGAATTCAAACCCAGATTTTGTAGTCTGAAAGCTCATGTTCTTTCCGCCATGTCCATAGCCTCCCTGTGTGGTTTCTAAGTGTGTAAGTATATGTTAAATGAGTGAGTAGATGCATTAGTAAAAAGACTACAGTTGCTGTAAATGTGTTTTAATTGTCATCATTTCTATAAAAGGATCCTAGTTAACACATAATTTCCCTGAAGTAGACTAAACCTTAACTGTAATCTTCTTTTTTTTAAGTGTTTTTATTTTATTTTATTTTTTCAAATGACCAGAAATTGAGTTTATTCAGGAGTAGTGGAGGAACTGCAATTAAGGAAACACATGCTGTGAACCAGCTCCAGTGAGTGCCTTGAGGATTAGGGATGGGCTGTATTTATGGACAAGGAGTGCAAAGAGGGGGGAGGTCCAGCCAGAGTCCCAGCAGCAAGTTCATTGGCTGGAGGATGGGGACGGATTCTCGGTGTAATAGTCTTAATATTGAATCTATTTGTATAACTCAAGACATATGAGATTCTGACAAATTTAAATAACAAATATGGTGATATCCATTAAGCCATGCTGTTAGTCACAACCAGTTTTCATAATGCTACATTACCACTCTTATAATAACTTGTTAGTACCTATACATCATACAGAAATAAAAGTTCCTCATTATTAAATAAAAATTAGCCCTATAATGGAAAATGTATATTTTCCATTTCTGTTGTTTGAGAATATGTAGATCTTTGGGACTGAATTGAACAAGACCCAACACAAATCTCTAATAGTCCTCTGGAATAAAAGAAATTTTTAAAAATAATTTTAAAATATAGGAAAATAAATTAAGGAAATCAACACTGCCTATAATTCCACCACTCAGAGAAAGCACTGTTAACGTTTCAGTGACTTTTCCAAACTTACATATAGGCATAGAGATATACCTGTCACAGAATTGGCCTCATACTACATATGCAGATTTATGGCTTTTTATCTCTCAGCTTATATGATAAACAATTTTTAATATCATTTAAAAGTCATTTAGAAAACATACACTATTGAGAGAAAATAAAAATTTTATGTAGATGTATTTCCCAGACATGATATTCAGTAAATTCCCTGACATATGCTTCCAGACTCTTTTTTTCTCGGTATCTATTATATAAAATTGAGATCATACTTTGTTTTTTATTATTTACAAAAATTGGATTAAACTGTATATATACTATTTTAACCTGCATTCTTCATTTAATAATATGTTGTGGATATCTTTTCACGTCACCAAATCTGCTTCCATGGCAATGTTTTTTAATACTTACATGTCCGTTCAATACTGATGACCATACATGTTTTTTCCAGTGTTTTGCTTTTACAGACTTTGTAACCATGACATTCTGTGTATACCTATTGTACTCAATTTTGTAGGACACATTCCTGGAAGTGGGATTTCTGGGTCATAAGTTCAGCAGTTTATACCACCACCATTGATGTATAAAGAAGGTCTTTGCAGCTATTAGAGAAAAGGTAGATAGTGCTATGTGTACTGACTTGGAAGGATGTCTAATATACAATTTAAAATTTTTAAATAAAAACAACTGCATAATAATACATAGAATATGATCTAGATCAAATTTTTATTTAAATATTATCTGTCTCCAGCTTAGGTGTAGATTTGAGCATAGATATGAATTTGGGCATAGGTATAGAGATATAGCATTGAACACTGGGAAGACAAAAATAAGAACATTTGCTGACTTAAAAGAATGCAGCAAACCAAAAAGGGAGTCAGAGTAAACAATTAAATTATACCACAGTGTGAATGTATATGCTGGAAGGCAGAATACTGGCGACACAGTGGAGAGCTTGCAAGGCAAAGGGCCATCTGGCTGCCAGATAAAATAATGATTTCCATTTAAATTTGAATTTAAACACTGGATTTCAACTATGATAAACAATGAGCAGTTTTCAGTATAAATATGTCCTATGCAATATTAGCATATTTATATTAAAAATGATTCATTGTTTACCTGAAATTCAAATTTAACTGAGCATCCTGTATTTTTATTTGCTAAATCTGGCAATCTTAAGCATGGCCAGAAACATGGTTTTGTCATCATAAGAGGAAATCAACTCTTAAGAATGAATTCACATCCACAAAAGTGACTAAAGATGGATGTATAAACTGGGTACCCGACTGCCAGATTTCTTGTTTAAATGTCTGTGGCAATCATGACATTTACTAAGTGCCAGTCAGGCACTGTGCTAAGTGCTATTCAAGCATCATTTCATCTAATACTCATCAGGCCCTAAGAGGTAGGCACTATTCCTGATCACAAGAGAGGAAACTGAGGCACAGAGGTAAACAAATTGCCCAAGATCACATGGTTTCTAAGTAATGAGGCTGGAGCTTGAATCTAGACCGTCAGACTCACAGCTTGCTCTCTTTGTTCTATTCTCTACTGCCTTTAAAATAGGAGCTATAATTGCCAGGATGACCGAGAAATATAATTAGACACTTGAGGGAAAGTATATGCTAGACAAAGAATTTTTTTAAATAAAACATAATGGTTACATACCCAGGCTTTACAGCCAGGCGACCTGGATTCAAAGCCCATCCCTCCCACTAACAGGTCAGCTCTGTGAGGAGAGGCAAGGTACTGCTAAGTCTTGCAGATAATAGTATAATATATGCCTTAGAATTAATGGGTAAATTACATAATATATGATATACAAAGCATATGTAGCACAATGCCTGCCTCATAGTAAGTTCCCAAGGTATTTGTAAGTAGATGTTGATGATGTTGTTGTTGTTATTATTATTTAAAATACTCAGAGTACAAAACCAAGTAGCAATCATAAAGAATACACTATATAGGAGTTTAGAAGAGAGAAAAATCTGCAATCAGCCTCCATAAACTTCAGAGGCTTTATGGAGAAAGTAGGATTGAGACCCTGCTAGAAGCCAGGAACAAGTTATACATACATTCACGAGAACTTCCTAAAATATATGGTTGGAAGAAAGGACCAATCAATGTAAATTTTAGTTGGATGTGAACCATCAACTCAAGATAACTTATGACCTCAGGCTATCTCTTCATCCGATTTTAGAAGTGCAATCCTCTGGAAAGAGAGCAAGGCAGTGCGACAGCAATCTTTTGTTCTTATGGATGTCTTATCCTTCCTTCCTGGCTACCAGACAGTCTTCATAACCTGCCGGCAATAACAGACACGAAAGAGTAAATGACAACAGCTGCATGAAACAGAGGAAAATGGACCATTTCCTAAAGGATGGAAAAGAAACCCATTTAAGGGATTTGGTTAAAGCCAGTTCATCCTTCCTGTTGATAAGTAGAGCATATATTTGAACATTATCTTTCCTACAAGGGAGCTGCTCTTATACTCCACCTGAGCTTTCATTCAGTTAAAGGCATAAGGGGTTTTCTCCCCTAGAGTCAGTATTAATAATGTAAACTCAACATACAGAAGTATATAGTTGAATTAACATATTGCATTCTATTTTAGAAGATATGATTTAGCTAAACATATTCAGAAATTCATATGTAGGTGTGAATTTTAAAACTCAAGACTTAATCTGATTTAGAAACCTTTAGTTGCAGTGTTACAGATAGAAATCATCTTGGAGCCTCTGAGGAAAGAAAATTATTGTTGTAGAGGTAGAGTTTTTGTTTTGTAATATTATGTTTTAACACCATGATAAACAGAGAGAAACCCTAGTGAGATCTTAAGCTTTGGACCTTATTGGAGGCGGGGGGTATTGTGACGTTCCCCATATTTTTCTATTGTTCAAACTCTTTTGTTGTTTCCAAATTTTTCTCCCAAAGGAATGGTTTTGCTTTCTTTATACCATCTTTGAACAGACCTGGCTGAGAATATGAAGATGTGGGTAGTTACTCCACAGGCCAAAGCTTAGAATACCAGTGGGATGCCCAGCTTACCTCAAACTGTTGTGCCCCGCCTACAGCTCTGCCAAAAGGGCAAACCCAAAAGGATCATGTGGCTCATCCCCCAGCCAGACCTGAATGAACTGAGTGTGTACTTGACCCAAAGGAGGCCAATTTAGAAGCTAGCCAGTGACCAATAATATGCTTTACTCAAAAAAGTGAACTAGGTCTATCAAATTCTCTCTTAAGAATTTTTCATTGAAAAGCAGGCCAACTGAGCAACTATAAGTGAAAGGAGAAGCTAATAGTTAATGATGTAAAGGAGGCCAGAGGGTCCATCATGAGTCATGTGCAAGTTGATGTTATTAGGAAGCATAAGCTAAGAGCAAGCAGAAACTGTGAGGTAGAGAGTATCTCATTTCTAAACTATCAGTTAAAAAAAAAGTGGTGAGTAGAGAGAGAAGAAAGAAATAGCACAGAGAGGAAAGGTGTCATCCTGAAGGGAAAGCTCTGGAATAAAGATCCAGCTCATCGGATCTCACCCTTCCTCACCTCCGCCAGTTCAGCTTTTTCTGAGTTCCCATGTACATATGTCCTACTACTTGAAGTAGCTCAAATAAGTCACTGTTCCTTGCAGTCAAATTTCCTTGCCAAAAAAAAGTTTGCTCAATGACAGAGGGAACATTTTATCTTATTCACTCATCTATATATATCTAGTACCTCTCTCTGGGCCTGGTACAGTGTAGACCTTTGGTAAATATTTATGAAATGAATGAATGAATATGCAAATGAACAGTCAAAATGATTAAACTCATTTAATTGCATTCAGTGCCCACTAATCTCCATGGCTTCCCATCGCCTTTGACTATTATAGTTGTACACAAGACCTGCCCATCTTCTCAAGTCTGTCTCCTACTCAAGCCTTTAACAAATTCCCTAAATGGGGCTTGTTTTCAGATTCCCCTTTAACTTTGCACATGTTGTGTATTACCACTTCCTAGAAAGCCCTCTTTCATCCCACCCCGGCCCTGCACCTGAATCCTACTTTCCCCCTGTGGTTTCTTTCACATCTTATTTCAAATCTCTTTCCCAAGTGGTAAGAGAATTAGGTGTTCTCACTTCCCATTCCCCGACAACCCCATATATAATTTTGTACTCCAATTTTCCTGTATCATTAAAATTTTTCATGAATATTAACTTTAATAACTAAACATGGGGATATATCTTATGTTCTATACCTTTATCTCTTTGTTGGACATTTTGATTGTTTCCTTCTGTTCTGTTTTGCTCTTATAACAAACCACAAAGACTTTCTGTGGAAGCCTTTATTCACTTTTTTTTTTCTCTTTTAAGATTCTACAGGAGGTAGAATTGCTGAAACAAAGGGCAGGATTACTTCTAAAACTCCTGAAATATATTGCCAAATTGCTTTCTTGAGATGTTTTAAGGGAGTTTTACACTTCATAGCACTAGCAGTATGAGTGTCTATCTTACCATACCACAACTAAATTATGATTTATCGATTTGAAAATCCTTTATTATTTTTAAACAGGCAAAGGGGGAGTATCATTTAATTTGTATTATTTTTATTTCTGCTGAGGTTAAACATTTATATTTGTGTGTCTGTTATTTTTATTTCCTCTTTTGTGATTGGGCACTAGCAGCCTCTATTTTCTATTGAAAGTTTGTGTTTTTTCTTACTGAGTTGTGGGAACATCTTTAAAATATTGATAAATATATTTGAGTAGATGTTTCCCCAGCTTGTTTCTTGTTTATAAGGTTTTTTTACTTCAGTGGTTTTACATTTTATGTAGTCAAATCTTTCATCTTTTATGTGCTTTCTTCTATTTATCATATGCTTAATATTTTCTTTTCCATCAAGATGCTATGTAACTGTTAACCTGATTTTTTTTTTCTGTAGATTTATATTTTATCCCATGAGGTCAGTTAAAAAAATTGCTTTTAATCTTTAAAAGTAGGTTTACAAAAAATAAAAGAGTTTAAACACTACAACAGGACATATTAAACGTTCCTCCAACAATTCAAATCCATGTCTCAAAGGCCTTGGTCTGGCCATACTGATCTGGTGTCTTAGATTATATTTGTTTCAACATCTTTCAGAATGCCACAAAGATACTATTGTAGCTGGACACATTCACCCAATACCACAGTACTGTGATTCCTACGCTCTTTGGAAATATGCCTGTTCATAGTCACCATTGTCAAGGTCATCAACTTTCAACATCTTATTCTAATAAAACACTCATGAACCATTTATAACCCACTGTCATAAAAGGGGCCAATTTTGCTGAAACCAAACATTCTTTTGAGGAAATAAAACACTTAATAATGCAAAACTTTTAAAATGACTTTAAATGGTCTGCCATTTCTCTCCTCAATAAGCAAGCATAGTAAAATATAACTGAGAGTGATGTTTATATAGAGAAAATGGGGAATCCATCCTACTTTCTGTTTTTAAAAAGTAAATATTTATAGATTATGGTACATAGACTATTATTAATAACAAATTACTTATGGCCCAACAGTTTGCTGTGAGCCACACAGGAAAGCAAATCATTATGAAGGTGCAGGCATAAATTTGGGGTTAGAGTTGGGGATGATATCTTGTTAAAGGCAAAGAAAATAATTGAGGGGTTCAGAGAAAGTGAGCATCACCCTCACGTGGCTCTGATACAGGATCAATTGCCTTTACAGTCAGGAGCAAAAGTGAGCCTTTAGAAGGCACTATTAGCCAGTGCCTTTTGTGATACTGAAAACCACTGATTGTTACTTTCTTCCACATTATAATAAAGTGAGAGCAACATTCTCAGAAGCTTTGCTTCTCTGCAGTGTGAGTGCCTGAGGGTGATAATCGAGATAATACGGCTGCTGTTTGATGAGGTCACAGTGAGTGCCATGCACTGAGCTCGGTGCTTTACGTGCATTCTTCCTCCATTTCTCACAGCTACCCTCAGGCTGATATTGCTGTGCCCACTTTACAAATGAGGATGCCGAGGCCGAGAGAAGTGAAGAAACAGCAGTTCACACAGGGTAGAATTTGGAGAACCAGAATCCAAACCTAGCTCTGTTTCTTTGCACTCACCACACTGCTTCATAGTAATTTACTTCCGTGTAGAATTTTACAATTCACAACTTTGCTGGTCTGCAAAGAAGGTTTTTTAGTATCATTAAAATGAGGAAGCTAAGTTTTGGCAAAGTTACATGAGTGTGGTACAAATAGGCATCTACTCCAAGGGCCCCAGTGGTAGAAGTCTTTGGGGGCCCAATCTGATGATGCTAGAATTAAGGGGGTGAATGGGCTCTTACAAATCATCTAGACCAATCTGTTCTCCAGATCTCTCTATATCAGACTTTAAGTTCCTGATAGCACCTTCGCCAAATGGCTAACACTTTTCTGCTTAAAGTGTAAGAGAAATCAGCCTCTTCCTTAATCCTTATCATTATAATGTCAAGTTCACGTGTTGAGCCACATAGTTACTCCTTGATCCGATATTCTCTTTTATCCCCTAATTACTTTTAGGCTTCCCAAAATTCTGTGCTTAAGACCTATTAGCCCAGGCCTGAAATTCAATCGTCTTATGCTTCCTTCTCCAAATCCTTTGCTCAAAAAGCAATGTATTATTTATAAAGAAGAGTATGAGGCACGCTTTTAAGGTTTAAAAATCTTTTTATCCAAATTACATCAGGCAATATTCTAGATGCTTAGGCATCCAAGCCCTCGGCCAACCAACTGCCATCATTAATGCAGTTTGGGTCTGTGTCCTGCTAATGTAGTGCATGGGGCTGGATGCTCCCTGCCCATTTAGGGCAGCCAAGGAAGGTCACAGCAGGATGAGGGTTGGAGAAACTGAATGGTATACAGACTTACCCATCTCAGTCTATATGACAGAGAGATGTATGGTCAAAGGCATACAAATACATAACCCAAATCCTTCCTACTGCAATTTTAGGCTCTTCCTTTTAGTTCTAGCTCAGGAAGAGAGAATTAAAAGTGCTGATCATGTCTTTTTATTACAGCTCTATTCCTTTTCTATGACAGCGCTTCATTCGTACCTTCTTGCGCTCATGGAAGCTATGGGGAAACAAAGATAAATGAGATTTGGTCCTGATCCTCTATGAGCTAATAGTCTAGAGAAGGAAAGAGCCCAGTGCACCAAATATGACAGTATAATGAGGTGAGAACCCTGCCTGAGATGGCCTGAGGACTTTGAGAGCAGTACCTTTAATGGAGACATGGAAAACTCAGTAAAGTGAGTCACTCTTCCTGTACCTCTAAGAGAAGCGAGTCATATTCCTTTGACCTCCTATCTTCAGGTGCCACACAGATGAGTGTTTACAATCACCATCACTGTCATCATCATCACTGTATTTAACTCGTCTCTCATACAGGGCTGGGAGTTAGGGTGTGGCAAGTAAAACACACAGGTCAAGTGCAAAATTTAAGGGGGTACCAGAAAACTCAGTAATTTAGATAATAATATTTTAATATAGTATTTTAGAAAATAAAAGTAATGCAAAGTGAACAAAATTTTAAAGACAGGATCAGTATGGTATTGGTCTCAGGTTCAAGCATTTGTCTCTTATTTTTGAGTGGCATAGTCTAACTGAGGTGATCTGAAAAGGACAATGAAAACAAAGTACCTGTTTTATTTTCACTCTTTTGATTGCAAACAAAAGATCTGACCTAAGCTCCAGTAAGGAAATACGGTAGGATGTGATCATTGATTTTCATTATACAACTAATGTCCTATGGGAACCAGCAGAAAAGTTCAGTAGCCTGAGCCTTAATAGCCCCCTTAGAAAATGAACCCAGACCGTTATTTTGGATTCAAGAAACTGCTAGATACTTTTCACAACAAAATTTGGTGCTCTATAATTAATGGACACAGCTACAGCTACCCTCCACCTGTCTGCATCTTTCCCTTCTGCTACCAGTTTACAATTATTTTCTGCTCCTTTATTCACTCTCCGTAGGAGTATCTAATTGGCGTTGACTGTTTTGAGCACTACGGTAGAAGCCATGGTTGCAGAGTCAGAGGTCCAGTCCTGGTCCAAGCAGCGTCGGCTAGGGAGGGGACTGAGTTGGGTTGGAGTCAAGTGGAGCAAATGGGAAGGAGCAGTTGCAGGCAAGGTAATTTTCCTTAGAATAGGGTTAGGTGAAGCCCCTGCCTCCAACACTCCAGCACTGTGGACTAGCAATGGAAACTGCCCCCAGAAAGCAGAACAAAGAGCAAGTGCTAATGGTGTTCCGAGAAAAGAAAGATCACCCAGGGCCGGAGTGTGCTAATGATATGCTATAAGAGCCTGCAATTATAAACCCATAGATATGCAAATAAATGCTGATGGCTCAGCTCTGGAGACTACAAAGCCATTTATCTATGGCCCCTGATAAGTGGACAGCAAGATAAATGATTTGTTTATAAATTCACTTAGAGATTACACTAATGTCTCTAACTACCTTCCCCCCCCTTCTGGGGGCATCCACAAAACGAAGAGAGCCAGTAGGTACCTTGGATTGGATTTCCATATTTATTACCTTCTGACCTAGGCTACTCTGGAGGTTTGCAATGGGATAAACAGGCCCTTTCAATTGTGTCTGGCTGATTCACCCTGCCGAGAGTCACTTCCCTGTGACACTTCTTTACTGCATACATTGGAAGTGATGGTGACATCTGTTCTGGCCACCCAGATCCTCTGACACTCATAAATTGGTGTTTCTTGTCTGTCTGGCAGGGAGGTCACAGAGAGTATAACTGCAGGGAGATACTAAGAATGCTGTCTGCTGGCATTAGGCTTTACGGAACTCAAGGCTGAGAAGCCTTTGAGGGGCCCGAGCCAGTGGGGTGACTCTCACAGGAAGTGAGAGCAGGTATTGCTGTGGCCAGACTTGCACACACATGAAGCCCATCCCTCTGAGAGTTGATAAACTGTGCACACCAAGTATTTAAAGCTGTCAGTTCCTAGTATTGAAATAAAGAAGTGATCTGAGATCATTAAAAATTCTTTTTAAAAAGAAAAAACCTGTCAGTTCCTGACAATATTGGAGTTTCTGTCCTTCTGTCATCTAACCTGTAGTTAATGATGGTCTAAAAATGTTAAACCTAGTTAGGCGATTCAGAATAACTTAGGGCTTCTTGAAAATGCCAAAAGTCTTTTTTCATTTCTCTCAGTGGAGAACATTTATTTAAAAATCGATATCTATACCTATAGATATACATCTCCATCCATTCATTCAAAGAGACATTTCTAAAGTACCATGTTTCATTTCCTATGTTCAGACAGTAGTAGTAGTTACTGGATATTTTACTGTGGCTGGTATAGTACGTAACACATAACAGAATTCTAGGACTGTAATAAAGCTAGCAGACAGAAACCTTCAAATGTGAACCCCATTTTTATGTCACGTAAAAGGAGATTCTCGCTGATATTTTTAATTTAGTTGTTTGGTTGCATGAGGACTTTGTCAGTGTTTCAAGAAGTCTTTGTCAAGCCTGTCAAGTGTTTTGTTATGTTTTGGTGTTTTTTCATCTACCCATCTTCTGAGATATCAAGTGTTCTCACAATCAAGAAAAGAAACTGGATTTGTTATGTCTACTCTTTAGCCAGTGATTGTACAAAATAACATGAAAAAAAACAGAAAAGGAATCAAAGCTGAGTGATAGGTAAAAATAAGCCTGCAATATGAGTAGCTGTATCTCTTTTGATTGACTTTGATAAAACTTTGAATCAAGAGTAATTAAGCTTAGGCAAGGAATCAATCCACTGTGAAACAATCTGGAAGTGACTTTCTAAAATCCAAGATATTTAAGCCTGCCCCAAACACCAACTCTTCTAAATATGAGTTGTGAAATAATATTATGGTCATAAAATGGTTCCAAAAAATATAGGTAAAAGGCTCACGAGTTCAGCACTGAATAGTGTGCTGGGCCTCATTTTCTTTTTGTCTTGAATTTATTGTAGAGTTCAGAGACTAAAATGTTTTCCCTAATTTAGATGAGTACAATACAGGTAGGATTTTTTTTTTCTTAAGGTATGTATGTATTAGCCAGCTTTGATTATGATAATTTATCTCAAGATATAGTGCTACTAAGGTAAAAAGACTAGAAGAAAATTGGTAACATCATTTTCTTGGTCTGTGGAGACAACATCAGACTGAGAAAATTGAATAAGCTCTTTAGGCAGAAAGTACAATGTTACTGAAATGACATCACCATGACAATGTTTTATGACCTCAAGGAAGTCATTGATTCCTTTATTCTTAGGCCCTGTGCTGGCAGTTTAGATCAGCTACCATTTTTATTTTTTTAACATCTTTATTGGAGTATAATTGCTTTACAATGATGTGTTAGTTTCTGTTTTATAACATCAGCTATACATAATGTTCCCATATCTCTTCCCTCTTGCGTCTCCCTCCCACCCTCCCTATCCCACCCCTCTAGGTGGTCACAAAGCGCCAAGCTGATCTCCCTGTGCTAT
>NC_041229.1:49078412-49113310 GCF_002837175.3 Physeter macrocephalus
GCAGGCGGACTCTCAAACACTGCGCCACCAGGGAAGCCCTGTTTTTCTCTTTCTGACTTAATTCACTCTGTATGACAGACTCTAGGTCCATCCACCTCACTACAAATAACTCAATTTCATTTCTTTTTATGGCTGAGTAATATTCCACTGTACATATGTGCCATATCTTCTTTATCCATTCATCTGTTGATGGACACTTCAGCTACCATTTTATATATGTATTTTTTTAAATAAAGATGCAGTGGGTTCTCTAAACAGCCAGGGGTTCTAAATTATATAGTCAGAAAATAACATTCTTTAAATTTTTCTCTGTACAAAGAAAGTGTTATTTGGACTTCTGATAGAGTTAAATGTATTAGCACCTTATGGTAGGCCCTATCAGTAGTTATTTCTTTGTATTAGATGATCAGTCTTACATTTTGTATGAGTGTATCTGTTAATATTAAGTCCTATTTATATGGCAAAAAAATTACACTCGCTTAAACAAGATAGTTTATTTTTATACAAAGAAGATATCCAGAGTAGGTAGTCCAGAGGTGGTATGGTATCACTCCACGTCATCAGTGACACAGGCTCTACCATTATGCTCTACAGTCTGTATTGTTTGCCTTCATTCTCAAGGTTGCTTCATGGTCCAGTATGACTGTTGAAGCTCCAACCATCATATCTGGGCTCCAGGTCAGCAGAGGGAAGATGTGGGAGAGAGTAAAATTGCAGGGGTCTCAGCTGAATTAGCTTCCCTTTAAGCAGTCATCTCAGGAGTCCCACAACCACATCCATCTACAAGGCTGAGAAATAAAGTCTTTATTACAGGCAAAGTGCCCAATGAAAAAGTTAATATCTATTAATAAGAAAAAAGGATAAGAAATAAGAAATAGGAAAAATTAATGTTTGGGAAGCAATCCAGCCATCTCTGCCACAGTGGCTCTATTTCAGCATGGAAAAATTGGAGAATAATAGCAGGTCCTCTTGCGATAACCTACCCAGAATAATTCCCATAGAGCTCATGCATGCCTCTTCATTTCTTATTTAATTCATATTTATACAGCCTATTAATACAAAGCTTTTTCCAAGCTGAATTTTTGTATAGACAACACATTTTAGGTACAAATAAGACTGTGATCTCCCAAGGCAACTTTAACCAGAATCATGAGTCTTTCTGTCTCTAAAACTATGGGAAATGTACATTAATCTTCATAAAGCTGATTATATCAACAGAGCAAAAACAGAACCCCTCCCCCCAAATCAAACAATAGTCAATCTGACTATTTTAAAAGATGTATTTCAGTGGCTAACTAAAAGTATCTTTCCTTTTACATTACTTCCCACGGTGTGAATTACTTATAAAAACTGATTAAAAAAAAAAAACTTTTTAAGAACGATTTTGCAGCTGCCTTTTTTAAGGGCTGGTGTTTACCATTATAAATTATGTGTATGTATAATTGATAAACAGAAATTTACAAGCTTACTAGATTTTTTTTTAAATGGAGCACTTGTCTTCCCTTAGATTCCCTAATGTAAGAAAAAAGTCTGGCTCTTTTATTTAAAAAACCTTTAATTCTTCTTGTAAATGTTACAGGGTTAGCCACTGGGATAGAACAAGCCAACTCCATTGTAAAGTACTTCATTTTACCACTGAGATAGTTATTCTGGAGGACAAAATAGGCCTCCGGATTCCTCCTACCTACTCCTCAGCCCTTCTACTGTGTTATACAAAATAAACAGATCAAGGAATCTCTTTCCATGTGGTGGAAAGCTTTGTGTAAGAGAAGAATCCAAGTCTCTAGACAGTATGTCTAAGCCATGATTGGCCACAGTAATATTATAAATTAGGTAGTTTGTTTTTAATGCTTTGTTTATCCTCTTTTCTTCCCTGTTCTCCATCCTCAGTCAGTTCAGGAAGCATTGACTGAGCACTTATTATACATTAGGGGCCATGTTGGGGGCTAGGGCTACAGAAACACAGACTGTGCCCTCACTGAGTTCACCACCTACGCTTCCTGTGCCTTTGCTCAGGCACGTGGCCACCACTTCCTGCCTCTGGTGTCTTGTGGCCCCTAGGGGTGCTATCTGCCTCCCCTGGGTATGACCTCGTGTGTATCGCCCGGTTTCCTGACATGCTCCTTACCTTCCCGGTTAAGCCTAACCTTCCTGGGTCCATGGCCCAGACTGCCAGTAGTACTTCCATTTAAGTTCCGATCTTTCCATTCTTACCTTAATGGAAAGGTATTGGTAGTAATTTCAGACCATGTGTTTAAAAAGTGGGGAATAGAGTTGTGAAAATTTTTTTTAATAACCAAGGACTTTGTTTTTACATGGATCTTTGACCAAAAATTGTAGAAAATTTTACCCAGTCATACTACGCATGTTTGTAAATAGCAGCTATAAAAATGTTGCCATTTTAGATAATGTTACAGTATCCCTAGATGAATTCACTTAATAGAAATTTTACTAAAGTGATTATCCTCTTTGTAGGAAACTTTCTGAAGTCAATTATTGGGGGACAAACTATGAATAAATATATGGAGGAAACACTCAGGTCATATAAGCTATTAGATTCCTGGGTAAGGCCAACCCCTGCAAGGCACCAAAAAAAAAAAAAAAAAAAAGAAAGCAATATAAATGTGGGAAGTTGTATTCATTTATTCATTCATACATGCAGTCAACAAATAGTTAATAGAATATGTACTG
This sequence comes from Physeter macrocephalus, assembly GCF_002837175.3. Taxonomy (NCBI): domain Eukaryota; kingdom Metazoa; phylum Chordata; class Mammalia; order Artiodactyla; family Physeteridae; genus Physeter; species Physeter macrocephalus. Next base: position 49,081,104 of record NC_041229.1, read on the forward strand.
TGTGCCAGACTCTATTTTAAGTGGTTAACAAAATAAACGTAGTCTCTCTCCTCATAGAATTTATGGTATAGTGAGAGTGACAATAAAAATTTAAAATAAACAAAAAAATTATTTCATGCCGAGAAAAAATATTATGAAGTATGAATAGGTGCTATGAAAAATAACAGGGTGTCCTGGCCAAAGTGGTCGGGGAAGGTCTCTGAAGTTCACATTTAAGATGAGATTCAACAAGGGGGGGAAGGTGGGGAGGGTATGTGTGATGAATTGGGAGATTGGGATTGACATGTATACACTAATATGTATAAAATGGATAACTAATAAGAACCTGCTGTATAAAAAATAAATAAAATTAAGAAAAGAAAAAAAAAGAGATGAGATTCAAGTTTAAGAAGGAACCGTGCCAGAGAATCCCAAAGTCTGGCATTTCAGACTGGCTTATCCAAAAAGATATAGCATTTAAAGGATGATTATGACTCTACTGAGGTATCGGACACATGGATTTTAGTCATGCCACATGTCAGCCAAAGTTCTAATTCCTAAGCTGAAAACCTGTTTCCTAAAGAGACTCTTAACTCAGGCCTGATGAAGCCCATGGCATTGTTTGGGTTGTTCACTTTTGAGTATGGTGAAATGCTGCTAGTTGCACAGTTGTTGAGTATGTGTGCTAACCATGCATCTCTTTTTCTGCCTCTTGTATCACCAGGCCTCCGGAACCTGTTTACAGCACTGTGAACAAACTGTGCGATAAGCCTGCTTCTCCCAGGCACTATTCCCCTGTTGAGTGTGACAAAAGCTTCCTTCTCTCAGCTCCCTACCCCCACTACCACCTAGGCCTGCTCCCTGACTCTGAGATGACCAGGTACTGCATGCACTTCCTCACTTCATCTTCTCGAATTTTGCATGTGCTTCCACAAGGATGAATGGGTAGAATCCACCTCTGCTCACTTCTCTTGCACTCTACATCTTCCTCAGGGTGGAAAGATGTTCTGCTTCCTTGGGGCAATGGGAGAAATTAAGAACATTGACTTTTTTTTTTCTAGTGTGATCACAGAGTACTTACACATGATCACATGATGCTCTAAATGTTCTTGATTCCCATGCATTTTTAATAAGGTATTATATTTTTCCAGAAGAATTAATTCTGAAATTTAATTAGCACCATTTTCCTCATACAGAAGGATGAAAGAGAACATTTATTGAATACATTTTTGATTAATACCTTTTTAATAGTAATACCGTGCTCCATGCATAACAGCCTAAGAAGTAGATACTATTACTGCCGTTTAATATTTTAACTAAATTATTAAATTAATACCACCATTTAACTGACTCCTTGAGGTATTAAACAACTCATCCAAAACTACAGAACTAGTTGGTTCTAACTAACCACAAAGAATGTAATCTTCATCTTTACAGTATGTTAACATCGGTTATCTTATTTAGTTACTCCCATTTTATGTAAGAAAACTGAAGTTCAGAGAAGTTAAGGCAGTTCCCTCAGTATGATATTGCCAATAACTGTGGAGTCCAGATTTGATCTTAGAATGTTTTGAGTTCTTCCACAATTTGTAAACAAACTGTTCTAAGTCTAAAGGTTGGGCATAATTCTGCATTATAATTCGAAAGCATATGTATGACAAATAATAAAACCCTATCTTGCTGTAGCAGCCAGTCAGAGAGAGAGAAAGAAAAAGAGAATACAATGTTCCATAAGGTAGTTCCAATTTAGTTTAAAGTGGGGAGATCTCAACTGTGATGTTTCTACATGTAATGGGGGTGCTTATATTGTTATGTTTTCAGACAGAATATCTTCATATGTCTTCATAATATTATTAGGACTGAGAAAATACAGATTTTAGAGTGATTCATAGTGAAGAGGGTCTCCTTAGAACATCATCTCTGTCTTTGGAGATTTTCAAAGAATAAGTTTAGAAGTCAATTATTTGCCTCTCTAGGGGAGTTAAATAACAAGTTTTAAGTTATATCTAACATTTCTAGAAATAAATGAGAAACATATTTTTGGCTATGTAATCAGCTGGGGCATTTTCACTAATTTGCAACAGGTAAAGCCTAACAGCTTTGCTTGTTTTAAAATTCTTTATAAATATTAGTTAAATCCTCCTATACTTTTAACAAATTATAAAAACTTTTTCTTGGTACAGTGAACTATACAATTTTGAAGCTAAGAGGGCAAAGTCACCACAGCCATAGGGAAGTGAGAAAGAACACACACACCTACAATAAGAACTTTCTAGTAATTATGCATCTATAAATAGTCAGCTACATAAAGGCAGCTAACATTTATTGAGCTCTTCCTGTGTGCCAGGCGTGTTGTTAGGCACTTCTTACAAATTATTTCTCCTAACCCTGACAATCACCTTATGAGGTAGATGTTATCATTATCTTTGCTTTACAAATACAAAAATCGAGGCTTGAGAAGTTACCTGACATGCCCACCATCATCCACCGCTAAGTGGCAGGGCTGCGATTCAAACCCAGGTGACCATTAGCACCTGCATAGGCATAGGCATGACGGCCCAGACATCTTTGCTTGCTGGAAAAATTCTCCACCCATTTCCCTTTGTCTTTCCTTTCTCTATTTTTATCCTGCCCGCTCAACTCCGTTCTTCTGGCTCAGTGTCAATGAATCTTTTTTTTTTTTTTTAACCCGTGTTCTTTTTTGATGAACACAACAATTACATTCCTTGCCTCCCACTGGGGATTGTGATGCATCCCTTCCTAAAAACTCACCAATAAGTGGATGACAGAATCTACCTTTTGTATGGACCCACCAGATATGATTCTTCTCCATTTACTTTCTGTGATCTGTATTATGAAAACCACAGGGTTTTTTTCCCCAAATTAAAAAAAAAAATACAGTATAATGTTGAATATGTGTTTTTCGTATTATACACCCTCAGCAGTCCTGATATGCACCAGTCCCCACCCTCACCCTTCATCTTCCCTTTGGGAATTCTATTTTCTATTTATTCTCATTCTGTCCCCATCTTTTCCCCTATTCTTTCCTTTCCCTTTCCATACTTTTTCATATTTATTTCTAGAAAAAAGTCATACAGATACACCCATTTTAGTGGCATTGCCACCAATACACTGATACTGAAATTCCTGATTTCTCCCCCACTTTGTTCCCCTTCCACACTTGTCCAACTCAGTAAATGGCACATATATTTACTCCACTGCCCAAGCCAAAACTTGAAAATCACACTTTGTTTTCCCTCACACCCATCATTCAGTCTATCTTCAAGTCCTGTTGATTCTACCTCTGAAATATATCTCAAATCTATTAATTCTCCTCTACTTCTTTTTCCACCGCTTTAAGCCAAGCCTCCATCATCTTCCACCTATAATAGTCTCCTAATTGGTCTCTTCCACTTTTGTCCTCCTCTTTTAGTCTCAGTGCAGCCAAAGTGATCTGTTAAAAATACAGATCAGATATCTCTCTCTCCTTTGCATTAGGATAAAATGCAAAGTCATTAACATGGCATCTAGGCTGTGCATGATCAAGCCGCTGCCTGCCTCTTAAACATCTCATGTCACTCTTCCCTTTGCTGAACACACTGTTCACACCAGCCTTCCTTTTCTTCACAGAATGCACTGAATCTCCTCCTGTCTCAAGCGCTTCACACATGCTCATTCCTCAAACTGAAAAGCCCTTCCTACACTTTGCCTGATTAACGTCTGGTCATCTTAGGTCTAAGTTTAACTTGTACTTCCACAGAGAAACTCCTTGAAAAAGGAAATCAGGTCCTCTACTCTATTCTCTCTCTCTCTCTTTTTTCCCATATGACTCAAGCAATTTATAACTGTACATTTATGTGATTTTTAAACCAAATGCCTATCTCACACTCTGTGCTGCAAGGTCAATGAGTGAAACTCTGTCTATTTTGTTCACTGCTATATCCCTAACACTTAGCCCAGTGCTGGCACAGCAGGAGCTGAGAATTACTGAGTGCCTAATTAACATGGAAATAAGATCTGAAGACAAGCAAACAGATAGCTGTTTCAGGAACAGGTCATGGCTCAAGCTGTGCTTTACCCATTTTTTTACCTCCATGAATGAATGAATCCATGCATGGAAACAAATAACAATAGACTAGAACTAATTTTGTGTATTTCACTTTCACCTTCAATTTTCTTGACGGTCAGTGTCTACATTACAGACTGATTAGATAGCTCTCAGTTCTTCATGAAGACTGGGCAATTCCTTTCAGAGATTATTTACTTCCTCTCCAATGGGAAATATCCGTCTGAGCAGATGTTTCTTGAAATACAGCCAGTAATTCAGGGGACAAGTTCAAAGATTCTAGTTCCATTTATGACACCATCACTTGCTTTTTCCACTGTGACCTTGAATAACTTAGAGAATATCAGAGGTAGGTGAGAACTGAAAGTTAGATAGACAAGCCCTTATCCAACTCTGTTAATGATGAGGAAACCAATCCATTGTCTTCACGGGTCCATGTCTTACTTCTACCCATGGTAAAATAAAAGTATTTAGGTATCTTCTGCCCTACAAAGAATATTATAAGAAAATATCAAGTCATTCGACCAAGACTTATCAAGCACTGACAAAGTGCAAAATATTATACTAAGGACAACTTTTTACAAATATGTAAATTGAAGAGGCCAACGAAAAATGTTGAAGAAATGCCTAATCTTTAAGTTGCAATATGTGTTAATATATATTTCTCAGGGCATTTGAGAAATTCCCACAGCCTATTTCAGAAGTATGCCCATATTGATATAGTAATTACAGTCTCAGATGATGATGGAAGCTAGTTCTGTGAAAGTTAGCCGGTGAACCATGCTTCCCTGTGTACCAGTTAATCTCTAATCAGCATTCAGAACAATGGAGGCAAGTCAGCAAAAGCAAGGAGTCAGTCATCTGTATTCTCTGCCTTTTGAATACCCAAGTTCTCAGCTCTTTGAACTGATAGCAGATATCCAGGGATGAATTAATTGTATACACAATTTACTTCTATAACATCATCTAAAAGAAAACAGAGAAGTTATAAGTTTTCCTTAGCAAAGCATTTTAAATTACTTGGCAAAGTGTCAGCTCCTAAGGCTGCAAATTATGTTTAGAGTAATTGACTTTTCAGATCTTGCAAAAGCAAGAAATGGGCAGAGCCTGGAATAAAACTAAAATTTGGAGCTCTATGAAAAACAAATGGGATTGCTGTGAGGCTCCTGCTTATCCAGTATATCTTTTTCTTTAAAAAAAACAAAAAAACAAAAAATGAAAGATGTAGTTTTTGATGTTGTAATTGGTTTTTCTACTTTGGGAAAATGGTAAGTTATTCAGCTTTTAATATTCCTGGGGCAAGGAAAATCATATTCTTGCCTGTTTTCTCGACATACGGCATATTTTCATTTGTCCTTTTACATAATTGGTCCTAATTATTGTTTTGTCATTGATAAACAGAGGCTGAGATAAACCAGATGAAGGCTAATTAAAATATGTGGGCAGATTTGGGATAGGAAATGGACTCTGAAGTATTAGGTGATCATAAAACATCTTTACTCCTTGAAGAGATGTATTCATGGGACTTCTACTAGGTCACCAGAGATTAACCTGGATGCTAGGGGTTCAAAGGTGAAAAAGACATGGTCCTTCCCCTTAAGCAGTTCAACATGTAAATGAAGAATTCATTACTGTGCATTGTGATGTACATCTGCTAAAGGCCCTTGGTTTCTCCAGTGTACTTAGTCTCTAGGTAACTAAAAGCAGACTATTACAAGAGGTACTGATGGGAGCAAACATGCTCTCACGCTGTCCCTTCTGTGAAGGTGTGAACATACACATATACACAGGAATCTTTCCCACTCACACCTTAGGTTATTAATTCCTAGTCATTTCGAAGAACCATTCTTCCTGGGAAACTTAACCTTATCTTTTCATAGGTCCATCTGCTAAACTAGTTTCTAACAATTTTCTACCGGGCTCAGAATCCATGTCCATAATTCACTCCTTGTGTAGAAATCAAAGTTGGCAGCCTCAAGCCATTCCTCGTTTGGGAACACAGAGCAAGATCTTTCTCTTACAAGATTTCAGCCATATGGCAAAGTTATGGTGGCCTATCTTTGGCAAGCGTTCTCTTCTTATAAAATATTAGAAAATGTATCTATTAATGTTTTAACTGTCTCAAAGTCTGTAAACCCAAAATCAAATATAACTTCTAGACATAATAATGCTATCATAAAAGTACACGTGAGTCTCTAAAGGTAAACAGAGGAGGAATCATCTAGCTCAGCCTCTGCTTTTCTTAAAGTTTTCTCAAAGACACTGAGCTCATCAGTCAGATGAGGGAAGAAGTGTGTTCCAAGTAAAAGGAATAGCACAGAGTTAAGCCTCATGATGTGTAAAAGCACAGGGCACTCTGGAACAACCAGTAGTTCTGTGTGGCTAAGGGTTATTGGGTGGGTGATAAAGTTGGAGGTGCAGGCAGTTGCAGCTCATAGAGGGTGTTACTTGCCAGGCTGAAGATTTTGAACTTCATCCTGTAAGCAGCGAGGAGCTGTTGAGGAGTTTTAATGCTGAGCAAAGACATAATTCAATTTGTGTTTTTAGAAAGATCACTCTGTCTGCTGTGTGAGAAGAGTTTGAAGACGGGGAGACTAGTTAGCATATCAAGTAGGGTTGAAATCATGAAGAACTAAACTGAAGCTATGGCGATGGAGAGATATAAATAGATACAGAATTAATTATCAAATAGATTGGGTGGTACTTAGTGATTGATTCAAGGGGAAGACTTTTCTGGCTTGGAGGATTCATGAGCTGGTGATTGCGTCATCTCCCCTTGGAGACAGGGGACACTCTGGTCTGCAATAAATATATTTAAACAAAAAACTCTGTAGAGGGAAACTCAGTGGAAGGAAAGGGAGGCAAAGTATATGAGGAGGTCTCTTGTTTGAAATGAAGGCAACCTGATGTTGTAGAGGAGCCAGGGATTGTGTCCAGACTATCTAGGTTTGAGGCCTTCTTTTGGGCATTCACTCACCAGAAAAAGGGGAAATTAATCATAGCTGTGCTATATTCTCCTCTTAGGATTGTTGTGAGGATCCAGGGAAATGGAGCAAGTGAATTTTCGTCTAGGCACTACCTCGTCATTATTAATTGTTTTCATATGCTTATTCTGTTTTAAAGCCTTGAGCTCATGCATATTTATTTTTGGTGTTATCACAAATCAGGTGAAGAATATTTACCAACACAGGTATATCCCCAGGGGCCAAAAGAAAGCTGTGGATGCTGATTTCTTCTATCATTCTTAGTGGCAGCATCCTTGTCACCACAGGCAAAGTCATATATTTTCCCTTTTATTATTGCATTTATAGTCTCCCCGTAAAAGGTGGCATATTTCTAAAGCCACATGCGACTTCACGCGTATATAATTTTCTTTTTTTAATCTACTCACATAGCAGTATTTCTAACCTGCACGTACCTTTTTAGGAACGTAGACAAAATGACAGCTAGAGCACAGATTAGTAGCCAGGCACTTTCCGTATGTACCTTCTTGTTTCTAACAATCCCAACAACTCTATAGAGGGTGAGTTGGTTTTTTTGGGGTTTTTTTTGTTTTTTTTCGGTACGCGGGCCTCTCACAGTTGTGGCCTCTGCCGTTGCGGAGCACAGGCTCCGGACGCGCAGGCCCAGCGGCCGTGGCTCACGGGCCCGGCCGCTCCGCGCCATGTGGGATCCTCCCAGACCGGGGCGCGAACCCGGTTCCCCTGCATCGGCAGGCGGACTCTCAACCACTGCGCCACCAGGGAAGCCCAGAGAGTGAGTTTTGATGTAGCAAACGGAAGGGCCAGGACTCCAGCCAGGGCTTTCCCACGGCCAGGCTTCTGCTCTCAGGGAGCCTTAAACCCTCTCGCACTCACCACGGCTTCTCACTCAGGCCCCCGCGTCCTATGTCCACAGTGCCACAAACCTGTGGATCCTGAAAGCAATTCAAGCCTTGTTCACACGATGTAATCTGGGAAATGCACCATTAAAAGAAGAAAGAAGATGCTGAACAAATCATTGACCTTCTTATGCCCTTAAAAGGCTGAGATAATCTGAAAGAGTTCTTAATTTCATTTTTAATTAAAACCAGGAGAGGAAACCCTCCGGGCATGGCTCCTAAAGCCCGACTCCTTCTGGAGTTTATGCAGCAGCTTCTTCTTCAAAAGCCTTCGCTGCCTTTTTGAAGTAGGTGATCACTAAACCCAATTGGAATTAAGCAGACTAAGGAGAGATTAATGACTCCCACAAAGTCACAGAGGTGGCTCTTGCCACATTCCGTTTTACAGCCTCTTCTCTGTGCAGTGTGATATATGCAAGGATTCACACCGAAAGAAACACCCCTTGCTTTAAAAGTAATGCATTTTCTATGTATATCCTTTTTAAAAAACATGGCATTGACTGTTTCCCTTCACTGTTTTTCTTATATTAGGGAGGAGATGTTCTTTCATCAAGATTTCAAGAATTTTTTTAACAGCACATTTCAAATTACATCGTATAGTGTAAAGGAGGAAGGAAGACCAGGATACTTACCCTCTTCCTAAAACTCTCAATTACTCTTCACAACAACCCTAGCAGGTCCAGAGAGGGAGTCTCAGGAGAGCTGGGAAATGCACCCAGATTGATCTTATTCCAAAATTCCTGTTCTTAGACATTCAAATAACTCTCTGTGATGCAATGATCTAAATTGACTCGACTTGCTGTTTTTAAAAAGCCAGATTACTTATCTACCTGAGATGTTATGAATATTTTCCCTCAGTTTTAGTATATTCTTTTTGTTTTGGGAGCAATCTTTGTATCTACTTTAGTAAATCATTGTATTATTGGGCAGCAATAAGAAACTGAAGAATAAGCATAATTTCAAAAGCATTTCTTTATGGAGGCAAAGTAGCTGTGAGAAAATGCTATGCAAAATCACTATAGCAACAAATTACAGGAACTCAGAATCAAGACAGTAACATTAAACCATAACACCCACAGCATAGATACAAATTAAAACTGCTAAGTGTACTGAGTGCTTTTATATGCCAGGCACTTTTCCAAACTTTTATATGTACTAACTAATTTTATTCTCATGACAATCTCTGGGGTAGGTATGATTATATATTCAAATTTTATAGAAAATTATGGTACGTATTTAATTAACAAATGGAAACAATGGGGTGAGATTGTTGAAACAATATATCAGGACATACTTAGACTATTAATTTCATTAGAGCGAGGGTTTTGTTGTTTTATTTACTGTTGGATTCCCTGTGCCAAAAATGATTTCTGGCATGTAGTCCTAATAGTAATAGTGGTGATGATGGTGATGAAGCGGGAGGAGGAGGAGAAGGAGAAAACAATCCCTGTCATTTATATAATCTTATTACCTGCCAGGCTGCACTTTATACAAATTAGCTCATTAATCCACACAGCAATACAAGAAGGCATGTGTTGTTATCATTATCCCCATTTTGCAAGTGAAGAAACTGAGGTCTGGAGAGGTTAAGAGACCTAAGGTCACTTAGGATTAGGATAGGATTTGAATCTAGCAGGCTGGTACCAGAATCTGTTCTTTTCACATGTGCTCAATAAATATTTATTGAATGTTATTCTCATCACACATAATACTCCTCAAGCATTAAATTCTGAGAAAAAAAAAAGGATACATCAGGGCTTCCCTGGTGGCGCAGTGGTTGAGAGTCCGCCTGCCGATGCAGGGGACACGGGTTCGTGCCCCGGTCCGGGAGGATCCCACATGCCGCGGAGCAGCTGGGCCTGTGAGCCATGGCCGCTGGGCCTGTGCATCCGGAGAAAAAGACTGCTTATATTTATACAGAGATCTAAGTATTTCAGAATGCAGAATTTTGTTTTCATTAAAGGATCAAAATTTACCTCTCAAAGCACAGGAAGTAAATCTTCCATTTCCACTCTAATTCAGTTCTGTAGACCTTAAACTCATATGAAGTTTAAAGGATCCCTTGAACAGGGTTTTTAAAGTCAGCAGGGATGTGTGTTCCACACTGAATACTAAAACCTAAGATCACTATATTCCAGAGAAAGTGAGTACATTAGAAAGTAAAGAGGATTTTATGGTTCGCTTTAAGTGGGGGGAGGGTATACTGGGCTTAGCTAACCCAGCTAGAGCTTTTGTCTAAATTTAAGAAATGCTCCCCTTCTGCGTTGGGTCTTCGTTGCTGCGTGCGGGCTTTCCCTAGTTGCGGGGAGCAGGGGCTACTCTTCGTTGCAGTGCGCGGGCTTCTCATTGCGGTGGCTTCTCTTGTTGTGGAGCATGGACTCTAGGCGCACGGGCTTAGTTGCTCCACAGCATGTGGGATCTTCCCGGACCAGAGATCAAACCTGTGTCCCCTGCACTGGCAGGTGGACTCTTAACCACTGTACCACCAGGGAAGTCCCGAAATGCTCCCCTTCTGGATGAAGGACAAAATGTACCAGGGCCCCAGTGTGACATGTAAAAGGAGTTCAGATCGGGTTTCAGCCCTAGCTCATTCCCTTGGTCAAGCGTTCTTGTGAACAACCTGCCTAGCAGAATGGATTGGCCCAGACTGAGGACAGGGATGAGAATCTATTTCTGTTATTTCTGTCTCTCTCAAATTTATTCTAATATTCTGCTTCCTTTCTTATGCCTCTGGCATCATTACGAGGATATCACTCTGTCAACCCTATAGGTTTAAAAATAACTAGAGGCTAATACAAGTTCAGAGATGGAAGACACCCTAGAAACAATTTAGTCAAACTTGATATGCTCCAGATGAGGAAACTGCCACTCAGCCCACAAATATGTATTAAATGCCTATTATACGGTTAGTACTTCTGGGGATACACAGTCCAGGCATGGTCAAACACTAGTCTCAGGAGGTTTAGGGACCCAGAGGGTTTATTTTGTGGATATAATTGACAGCCATTGGTAATGTACATAAAAATTACAGATTGTATTTTTCAAATATATGTGAATTTTACTTAGCTTTCAGCCTTATTTATTCTGGATCCATTCTGATTTCTCCTAGATACTATATTTATAGGTTTGTGTTCATCAGTTTCTAGGCATTCAGACCTTTTTCATGTGAAATCTGAAGGTCAAGTGACAGACCAGATTTCCTTCCAGCTCTCCCCACTCTCACATGATAAGCTACTGGATAAATTCTTACTGTCTTGCTAGCACTGGAATCTATGTTCCTTGTAGGGGGGCCTTAGGCTGCACTGGGCATGAGGAAAGGGGCTGTGAGTAAAAGCAAAAGTTTCTGACCAGATGTCCACCAGTAAATTGCTAGAATTCTGAGACTCTCCCTTCCTCCTTTGGAGGGCCCTTGGTGACTCATGCGTTGTCCTGAACAACTATTTCCATACTCTTACAAGGCAACCTTTCCCATTGTTTCCCCATAGGATGCCCCTCACTTATAACAAATCACTTAGTCTTCTCACCTTTGTCACTGTCCCAACCCCTTAGAATGATGTCATTTCAGATGTACATCTACTTTTCCACTGCTGTCCGTACTGGCGCTCCACACCAAGGCCAGACTTCTAGGAGCTGGGCAGCGTCTGGCAGGCGCAAGATGAGAAGCCTTTCATTTCTACCCTGTACCGGTGCTCCACAACTGGGAGTCTTGTGTTACGACACTGAGATCCATGCTTCTGCCTCTTGACAGGTACCACGTGGGACCTCTTGTCACCTGGGGCTTCTGCCCTCAGGCAGGAACTGTTGCCTTCCCTGTTTTTCTTGCTCTCTTCCATAGCAGCTCTGTTTCTGTCCCAGCCAGATTCCTTGTCCTGATTTTCATGTTGGAGGCTTTTCCTCTGGGATCCTTGTGACCCATAAAAACAGCCTCTAATCCTGACTCTTTTCCAGCAGAGAAAAAAAAAAGACAGACTTTTCTTTGTTGAGCAACTTTAATATTCATTTTCCAGAGCATCAACCCTTTCTCAGAAGATGATCTACTTTTTAAAACCCTGAAGTTAAAAGAAATTACAACAGGGGGGATGGGGATAGTGACTGTGGGAAATGAGGTTGGGGTGGGCGGATGTCTTGTCCAATGATGCTTCAGGCAGCCACTGGCATCCAATTGGTCAAGAGTTCCTACTAATCTTTGGTCAAAGACTTCCTATAAATCACAGCTCCACAACGCAAGTTGCCTTTCCTGAATCATCATCTGGGCATGTAGTGTTGGTTTCTTCTCTCCCTTCTCTCTAAAAGGCCTCCTAATGTATCCCATGTTCTTGCTGTACCCCTCAATGAGACCTCTCATGGAATGTCACGAGACCCCCCTCTGTTTCCTTAGGTCAGCAAGTGGAAATTAACACTTGCTGAATTCACTCAAGATTCAGGCTCTTTCTAACCCCACGTCTGCCATCTTAAGCTGTCACGATATTTAGACCCTTCCTTTTTTATTTTTAGGTCCAAAGTTAACTACTGAGGGAGCTGGCAAACAATCTTTAGTTCTTCATGCACTTCCATCCCATGATACCCAGGGGAATAGTGAACGTCAAGAACAAACCAAGTCTATTTGCAAATTTTCCACTAGGAATAATTCTGTATAAATGAAAACAGGGTAACTCTCTGTCACCTCTTTATGGGTAGGAACAATGCTATATGTTGTCCATGTGACACATGAGCACATAGTGACACTCAATGGAATGACAAATGGTAGGTGTCCACCTGAAACAGGGACTCACAGCCCAAAGGGTGGGTTTACATTTAGTGGAAGCTCTTCTCCTGGCTGAAGGCAATGCATGGAAGAGTAGGTATTTGAGAGGAATCCTTCTCTCTGGGCCATAGTTCACCCTTATTATCTTGGGAAGTGATACATACTGTTTTCCCTGAGATTTCTGAGTTAGGCCACAGAAACAGATTTTCTTCATCCTATCTACTGGGCATTGTAACAGGTGATGTCTACTTTTTGTTAAAGTCTGTTTTATTTGTATTCTACATGTGTCAATGCCAGATGCTCTGGAGAAGTCATGTCATACGTGGATTCCTCCAACATGTCTTAGAGGGTTAGGTCATTGTAATGTGCACTGCTAGGCTTTCAAAGGTGGGATCAAGGTCCAGAGCAAGCAAACCTCTCAGCGACTCTGACTGACACTGTGAAGGGTAATAAAACAAAAATCAATTCAACAAACTTAGAAGATTGAAAAGGAACAGATTAAGACATGCAAAAGGACTTTATTTGCAGCACCAGTCACTCTGCAAGTTTGCTCAGCATGCTAAGTAAATGTCAGTGCTTGGCAAGGTGAGGGTAATTGCCATTCCCTTTCTCTAATGTTCATTCTACAAAGAAAAAGTTCTTTATAGTTCCAACTATAAAGGAAAAGGAACAGAAAGAAATACGTGTTGCAAATAAGCCTAAAGCTAATAGTATATCCTGAGAGCCATAAGTATCATTTAATCAGAGAATGCTTGATCAGAAAGGGTTAGAGAAGATTGCATCCCAACACTTTTTTAAAAAATTGAGAAAATAAGTCCAGCAAAATTAAGAAACTTAAGCAAGATCACATAGTCATAGGACTGTGGCAGATATAGGTCTGGGGTCAGAGATGTCAGGTGCCAGTGCTTTTTCTCCCATGCCAGTTAGTAATTTAAACTAAACACAATCTTTTAGAATGTATCATGCTAAGAAAGGTTACATATCATAGACCAAGCCTGGAAGGAAGCAGAAATGTTACTTCAGGATAGCAGTGTTTACTTCAGATGAGTATGATTTGATGAGGGAAAGAAATTATGTTTTACTTTATACAATTTTTAATTATTTTCATTGTTTATAATAAGTATGTTTAAGTTTTGTTAGTAAAAACAAAATTTAAGAATCCCCCATTTAGACTCAGCAATTCCTCTGGTAGACCTAAACCCAAGAGAAATGAAAACATATCTCCATACAAGACGTACACAAATGTTCACAGTAGCATTATTCATAATAGCCAAAAGGTGGAAATAATCCAAGTATCCATCAACTGATGAATGGATAAATATCATGTGGTATATCCATGCTATGTAATATTACTTAGCCAGGAAAAGGAATGAAGTACTAATACATGCTACATCATGTAAGAACTTTGAAAAACATGCTGAGTGAAAAAAGCCAGTCACCAAGGACCACATAGTATATGATTCCATTTATATGAAGTGTCCACAATAGGCAAATCTATAGAGTCAGAAAGTAAATTAGTGAATGCCTAGGGCTAGATAGGGAGGTGGCGGGAATTGAGAGTGACTGACGATGGGTATGGGGTTCCTTCGGGGGGGTTATGAAAATCTTTTAAAATTAGATTTTAATGATGATTGCACAACTCTGTTAATATACTAAAAGCCACTGAATGATGTACTTTAAATGAGTGAATTTATGGTATATGAATTATAACTCAATAATGCTGTTAAAATTTTCTGTTTAAAAGTTAAATAATTCATATAGTAACAAAGCTAAGATTATGTCCTTATGACATAAAATATTCAGATAAAAATAATTTTAAAAACTGATTTAAAAGCCTAGGTGATTTTTCTACTCTCTGACAGATTATTCAAATAGTTAATTATTCAGAGGATTTAGAGGTCTTCAGATTTTCATATTTTTAATAAGACTATAGCTCTCATTCACTAAGTACCAACTTTTTGTTAGGTGTTCTACAAACATAATCACTACTCCTCACAGTACATCTATAAAGTAGATATATTTATCCTTACTTTACTGATAAAACTAATAGCTGGCAGAGCTGAGCTTTAAATCCAGTTCCATTTGCTTTTATTATACAACAATCGCCATCCCATTATATAAAAATCATCCTTAAAACTCTCCTTCCCAACGAGAAAAATTGTCTACACTCTCTCCCTTCCTTTTATCCTGTTCACTCTTCAGAGCCACCCCGAGCTCTCCACTGAAATTGTTTTCACCAAAGTCACCAAGAGTCTTTGCTTCTAAATTCAGTGGAAACTTCTTAGTCCTTATCAAATTTTATCTTTCTGTACACTTGCCTCTGTTGCTTGCGCCTTCCTGAAACCTTTTTTTTTTTTTAACTTCCATAATCCCTCTTCTAGGCTCATGATTCTCCTTGCAACTTCGACTTTCTCTTCCCCATCTCCTTAGACATCTCCTCTTCTCCTCATCCCTCTTGTCCATTTCACTCAGTGATGCCTTCTCTTTCTCCTCTGCACACCCTCGCTAGTAGAAGGCATCCATGTCCACGTATTTGGTTCCCAGCTATGTGCTTATGTCTCCCATCTCTATATCTGCAACCAGATCTTTCCTTGACTCCAGACTCATACATGTAGATTCCTACTGGACATCTTTCCTCAAATGCCCTAAGACACATCAGAAAGCACACTCATCATTTTACCTTTCAGATTGTTGTCTCCGGTTATATCCACTGTCTTAATGACCAATAATAGTATGGTTTAGTATTTGGGATCTTGTGCTTGGGTTCAAATTCCGGCGCTACTTCTTAGTACCTGTGTGATC
Organism: Physeter macrocephalus; assembly: GCF_002837175.3. Classification (NCBI taxonomy): domain Eukaryota; kingdom Metazoa; phylum Chordata; class Mammalia; order Artiodactyla; family Physeteridae; genus Physeter; species Physeter macrocephalus. Next base: position 49,096,575 of record NC_041229.1, read on the forward strand.
TCTCTGTGCCTTCATTTCCTTATCCATAATATGGAAATAATAAAAGTATCCATCTCACAGAGTCTTTATGAGGATTGAATTTAAATGTGAAAAATGCCTGCCACACAGTAAGCTTAGTACTTCTATGGTTATGACACTAAGATGTTGTTTTCCTGGATTCCTTCTACTGATTCACCTTAAGTTGATATCTAAGTGTCCTACCAATCCATATGTCTTTAACATCTCTGGAATAATTCCTCTGCAGTCTTTCCACATTATATCCACCCTAGATTCGGCTAGAATCATTGCCCATCTGAAACACTTACCAACTGCTCTCCACCAAAAGCTCTACGTACCTTCAATTCATTCTTCACATTATAGCACACCTAGAGCCTTCTAAAATACGCATCTGATTTTGTCTCTGCCGTAACTAATCCTCTGCCCTCCCGCCGTCACCTGCCTTTCATTCAAAGCAGTTCTCCTTGTAGTTCCCAGGGAAAAACACTGTGTCCCTTACTTACAAGTTTTTGCTCCAGTGTCTCCCATTCTTAAATGCCTCCTCTCTAAACAAGTAGACATAGAATCTACTCGTCCGTCTCAGTGCCAGCCCCCACTCACAGATCTCTTCACCCAGGTAACTGCTAGTAAGCCCAGGTAGTGCGACTTCTGGGGTACCACTAGAAACCCCTCCCTGATGCTTTCAGCCTGGGAGGGGGGCCCTTGTCCATCCTTCTAAAGTTATAGAACTTAGCCTACTGTATTATTATTGTTATTTGATTGCCTTATCTATCTCATCAACTACACTGAACCTCTTGAGCTTGGGACCTGTGTTTTAATCGTTTCCTCTATCCCTGGTGCCCAGCAATGTACCTGGCAAATATTAATGATTTTTTTTAAAAGACAATAAGAATTATTTAAATTATTATAAATGTATTCCAATAAATATGTAGTGACCTCTATACTTAGTGAGCCTGTGATAGACACTGTGCTCTGCATTGGGAATACAAAGACAAATTAGATGTAGCCCTTTCCCAAACGGACTCATTCTAATAGAAGAGACCACAGCAGAAGGAAAACAATTAGAATCCCATAGAATAGGTGCTGTAATAGAGGGCATATGCTGAGAGGATATCAAGAAGGAATTTATTAGCATGATTAAAATGGGAGAGAAGTTACGGAATGTACACACACACACACACACACACACACACACACACACACACACGGTGATGCTCAGAAGTCTGCAGGATATTAACTAATGGGGGTCAGTGATTACACTTAATTTGAAATGAAATAGAGAGGTCTTTCTTGAATATAACCATAGCCCTCCCTATCTTATTCTTTCCACCATTTAAATTGCCTTGTTAAGCTATACCCCAACCATTGACAAAGCCACAGACATACTATAAAACATTCTATTCTACATAATTCCAGCACTTCTGGGTGTGCTTTAAGTCAGTGTTTTCCCAAATTCAAGTTCATAGACTGGTGATGGTTCACGGCCTAACTTTTACTGGTCTGGGGCAAGATGAGGGAGAAGAAGGACTTTGCAGGATACATATACATACATCAATGTTAGATTGCCCTCTGTCCTTCCTTAAGAAGAATCCTTCCTGAGATTATGATCTCCTTCTAACTTCGGTGTCAAATATATTTTATTTTATGAAATTATGGTGATAATAGATAGTAACTATTGTATTCATAGCCTTAATTTGAAAAATTAAGAGGTGGGCTTGTCTCCAGAATTGTGTATTTAAATTGTTCTTGTCACTGTGTGCTGTTGACACAGCTCCCAAACACCCACCCTCTCAAATCAGGGAGCACTCTCTTTGTTGTGCCTTTGTTCGGTACTCCCATCCACAACCTCTGGTAAGCAGTGTGTTTGGACATCTGGTTGGTTCTGGCCTACAGTTTTGACTGTGGACTCTCCCTTTCCAAAAGCCCTTAGAGCTAGGCTTTGTAGTTCATAAGCCAGACACATTGAATGCCTAAATAAGATCTTAAACACAACTCAGTCATAAATCTGGTAATTGCTGTACATAGAAGTCATCATCAATAATGTTACTTTAATATACCTTTTTGGGTTTTGTGCTATGTCATTGACAACTTTTCACATCTCTCAGTTTAACAAAGTAAAATTCACATATTTAGGGACTTCCCTGGTGGTCCAGTGGTTAAGACTCCATGCTTCCACTGCAGGGGGTGCAGGTTCGATCCCTGGTCAGGGAACTATGATCCTACATGCCATGTGGCATGGCCGAAAAGAAAAAAGAAATACAAATTCACATAGTTAAATGACGGTTTTCATTTTTCCAATTTTTTTTTTTTAGTATAGTTGTGATACATAATTGCCTTGATCTGTGGTCAGCCCCTCAGCAAGTGACATTATATGAATACAAAATATGATTGTCATTTTTGCTTTTGTGCTTTATTTGTTGCTATTTTAATAATTCTTTCCAGTGCTCTAAACTGCTCATATTATAACCTTTGGGGTAGAAATTAACAAGTTCTCTATAAAACTTTTAAAGCCCAAAATAAGGAAACACATATTATAATAGTACAGCCCAAAGAAACCTTTTGCTTTTCCCTTTTATTCTCTAAGGTTTTTTGCTCTAAATTCATCCTTTGGTATTTTAGTTGATTCATTACACAATGCTCGCCCTTATGAGAGAACATTTTTTTGTGTGGCTTTATCCTTCTAGATAGAAAAGTAAAGTGATTTAATAGCTCTATATTATTAAACATTATGAGGTTCACATGTTGGAAAGTAGACTTGAGAATTACAGTGGCAACAGAGGCCAGCAGTAACACATGGAGTGGATAATTGTGCTGTAAAACCAGCATTCTTAAATGTCACCCATTAACACTGTGTATACAGAGGAGCTGTTCTGAAATACAAAGGAAAAATCCCACACATTAAAAAAAAAAATGAAAGAGAAAAACCTTAGTTCACAAAAACATTCAATCTAAGACAAGGTGCTGAGGGTAGAAAATTATAGGTTTAGTCTCTTAATTCTGCTAATAGGAAGCTGTAACCTGGAGAAAAAATAACCATGGTAAAAGCAATATAGAATTATAAGAGAATTCTTTTTTTTTTTTTAACACTAAGCCTGCATATTTGTTTTGAATTATCATTAATCAACTCTCAATTCAGGCAGGTTTCTCTGGTGTCACTTTCATTCCCCTGCTCCTTTGTTCTGTACCTCGGCCCATCCTGAACTGGGCCTTCTCCATCCTTCTCTGATTTTCCAGATTCTACTGTTATACCAAAATCTAGCTCAGATATTTACCACTTCCATGAATCCTTCCCTGAAAACTCCCACCTATATGCCTTCTCTGAAGTTATATCATGTTTTCCCCACTGTAGGTCAAATTACCATCACTTGATTAAAGAGTGCCTTGTGTTATTCACAAATCATTCATTCTGTAGTCTTGTCTCACTAACTATATTGTATACTTCTTTAATATAGAGGCCCTTGATATTAATATTTTGATATTTCCCAAACCCTGGAATAGTGGTAAACACATAGCAGGGACTCAAATATTCAATGTTTTTTCAGTAATCATTGCTGCAATGATAGCCAGCCAGAAGATCAACAGCAACTGAAGCGTATTATCTAAGTATCTGTATGAAAACCAGATTTTGCTTTAAGTTAAAATCATTGTACTTTTCTCCTGAATGATTTTTTGGTAGCACAAATTGAAACAACAAAGAAAACAAGTTCCCCATGATGTTTCCAGGACCTGTTGACTTGATGTTAATATCTCATAGGACTTTAATCCCTTCAGTAGTAGAAAAGTTAAACCTTAGTGAAAACACTGGCTAACCATTAACCAAACATTTTCTTAGTTCCAGAGTTGTCAGCTTTGAGGTGGTGGTGTGTCACTTTGACAACTCTAAAATTCTTCTGCCTTAGAACCAGACTCCTCTTCTTGTGTGACAGAATAGCGTGTGTGCCCTTTTGCAATGCACATTAAGTTCTCAAACGTCCATTGCAATGCCCAACAGCTGCAATTCTGTAGGTTCGACACCTTTTCAGTCCAACTTCTCAATGTAGCCTGCATTCTGCTTCACTCAGTTGACTTACTCTGTTGTGTTTGTTACTAAACTGTTCATTTAATTTAATGACTAACAAAGGACTCAGATAAAGTTCTTTGTCCTGTTTTTAGAGCCTAGCATAATCAGTCACATCTCCCTCATCTTCAGATAGCAAATTTAATTAGAATATCCAGTGGATCACTTTCTAGGTCACAAACAGTACATGGAGACACTGAGTTTGCTTCCCTGGAACAGAGGAAGAGTCTTCCCAGGTTTTCATGGCATTGACCTGTATCAAATGTTTCAGAGGAAGGTTAGACTAAAAGATAAACCTGTGATATATTAAAAAGCTTGGGCAATATTATCCCCAGGGATCAAAGTCCTTTTCCCTTAACTAGGAATCTTTTGATGAAACATAACAATTAACGATCCCTGTAATTTCTGAGTTGGCCCAGCCTAAGTCTCTCCTTGCTGAAATATTTATTTCCTTGTTTCTGTTCATCTTAAATTTGAAATTGACATTAGTAAATTTGAAAAGCTGGTTAAACTTTTCTTTGTTTTACAGCAAACAATTTAGGGAAACTCTCTTCTCACTTTTTACTTCCCCATAATGTGATCTCGTAGCTTTCCCCAAAAGGACTGTGCTTTCTTCCTCTTCACGATAATGAAAGTAAGCAAGGCCTTGGATAATTGCTCACACTGTCAATCGTAGTACTACAGTCTGGCTTGGGATGGTACTCAGCTGACTGCCAGGATTTATTAACCTCATTCCTCTGATTAATTACTATTCTTGAGCACCTTGCAGCTGAATAGAATCATAGAGGCTCAGCACTGAAAGGAGTCCCAGAGATTGGGTTTCAGTACTCCTCACTGTATAAATGGGAAAATAGTCCCAGAAAAGGGAAAATGGCTTGCCTAAAGTTGTGTAACAACGCAGGAATAGATGTCCTACTGGAAGAAAGATCTTATTTTTACTCCAGTTGTCATTCTGGTACTCTACTCTGGAATCTCTTGAATATTGTATGACATAAAACCCTATATTTCCTTTAGTTCCTTTATGTTGATAACTCAGGTGAGGCAAGAAAGCAAAGTCTGCAAAGGCTGAGAAGCTGCATATTGGGTTCCTTCCTCCGGCTAATGGCCAACTCCCAGCGGTCAGTCATGTGCAGTAATCTTCAATCCAACGAATGTTTGTTGAGCAAATCTGTATTTAGTGTGCTAGGAATGGCTCAGTTAGATTATTATGGAACCTTGAAGAAGGACACTATCTTTGACCTCCAGGACAAATTCTAAGAATGAGTATGAAGCAGTATGTGTGTTCATATGAGCATGTGTGGAGAGAGAGAGAAGGGACAGACATATAATCAAGGGAGAGTGCCACGGGAGGTTCTGGGGAGAGAGAGAGAGCTCACAAGTGGTTAGGAGATTGAGAAGTTCGCGTGGGAGGGTTAACTTAGTAGGAAGACAAAGGTGTGGTGTCCAAGGCGGATGGAGAAAATCAAAAGGGTGAAATGACTTGAATAAAAGGAGTGGAGATAAGAAAGCATGTTTGAACTCATTCGCTTATTCATACATTCACTAAATGATAATTTAGGAAATGCTACTCTGCCAGATGTTAATAGAATTTCAGATAAATAGATGAAAACATATGTTTCCTAACCTCAGAGAATTCATACTCTGGACCAAACTTCTCAAGCTTTAATGTTTCTCAAACTTTAACAGGCATAAGAATCACCATTTCCAACAAGCTCCAGGAAGATGCCGGTGCTGCTGCTACTTGAGCCTTGCTTTTTAAGTATCAGTAAACTTGCTTATAAAGAGATCATTATAATCTAATATGACAGTTGCCATCATGCAGGCAAGTCCAGGTGCCTTGGGAACATAAGAGTGGAGATGCTAGCAGCAGTTGTGTAGGTGGGCTTAGAGATTAGGCTATGTGAACGGCAGTAGCAGACAAGTCTGAAGCCACAGGCTGGAACTATGGAGGACCTTAAAAGTCAGGAAGGAATTCAAAACTTGCTTGTGATCTTCTTATCACTGCTCTGGAGCATGACTTTCTTCCTTTTATCAGTAGTTGCGGGCAATGACGATAATATTAAAAACTGATCATTATCAAGCACTTGTAATGGGCCAGCACTATACTAAATATGTTTTATGTGTTTGCCCATTTGATCCTCACAAGCATCCTATGAAATAGGTGCTTTTATTTTATTTTATTTTTTCATTTTGAGAATTAAAAAACAAGAATACTGAAGCTTAGAGAGGGTATCTGAGTATTTAGAAGTAATTCTTATCCACTTCAGGGCAGCTATCATCTTAATTAATTCAGTGTGAACCAAAGAGAGACCCCATGATCACACATTCTCTATTCTATCCCCCATTACTTTTGCATCTTGTATATACTTCTGTTCTCACACTAAATTATAATATGCTTGCTTCCCTTTATCCCTCAGTATATTTTATTCATATTTTATTCCAAAGTGTCTAGGATGTAGTAGGTGTTTGGTGAATGACTATATTTTCTACTTCTCTTCTAGAATAATCCTCCCACTATCTTTCATGCCTTGTTTCTCCCACACTAAATGTTCTCTCACAATCTCTGCATCTAAAATCTCAGTCCAAGATCTTTAAATGCCATCTCCTCTATGCAGCTTTTTCTGCTTCTTCCTCTGCAGACCTTGAGGGGAACAAGCTCTTCCTTCCTGGCAATTTCATAGCTTTTTTTTCTGTACCTCTGCTATCTCACTTTTAATTCTCTACCTCATATATGCAGTTATTTGCTCATCTTATGTCTCCACTGGACTCTAAAACCCCTGGTAGGAGTGATGAGCCCCTATTGTGTGGTTAAATTTCGCAGCCAGATTGAACGGGGATTTTTTTGTGTGGGTGTGGAGGTGGCTAGTTTGAGTTTGGTTTAGTTGGTTTGGGTGTGTTTGTTTGTTACAGCATCTCTGCTCATTGACCCTATGATGTTGGACTTAACCTCCATGAGTTTCGTGGGCAAAATGGGGAAAGCAACATCTAAAACTCTAAACACCTCTAAAACTATCTGGAGGATAAAGTGGCTACATGTAAAGGTTTCGTTTTGCCTACACAGTAAGCATCTAATACAAGGCCGCCATTACTGTTATCATCTGTGTTCTACCCACACCGCACTACCCTCTCCAAAAGTAAATGCCAATAGTATTTTTGAATGAATGAATACATGAATGTTCCACTTTTTTTTTACAAACTCACCCCCTCTACAATACTGTAAGCAGTTCTGTTGTATTTTTCCTCTACTCCTCTCTCTCCCAAACTGTGCACATGAGATGTCTTTATCAAATATTGTCATCTTATATGGCAGCCTTCCCATTAGCAACCTGGAAACTTTAACTGACTTCTAACAAAACACAGCTATTCCTGAAACTATTTCCAATTCCTATTTGGTGTGTTCTCAAAGTGCAAAACAATATAATTTTATTAAAATTGCTTCATGAAGAGGGAAATTTGCATATCGGTATTTATTGGGCCCACCCTATCTATCATACAGATGCATAACAATGTTGATAATGTACAAATGGCTTCTGGCAAAGATGAATTAGACCATTAAAATGTAAAAAGCAACAACACCTCAAAAGATGATAATGAAAGCTCAATAGGGCATTTTGGACATTTAGTGAGTAGAAATGCTTAACAATCAATTAGGATAAAATATTTCAAATGATGCAGTTCTGAATAAGTGGTCCATAAAATGTATGTGACCAGGAACATCCACGATCAACATGTCTGCTTGCCTACTACATTCTTTATTCCCCACTCCACAGTTTCTGTTTCCTGCAATTCTACCTGCAGTCCACAGACTCTGAAAATGCCTCTGAAATTTCTCACGAGGACAAGGCCTTTGGGTTTTATTTATTCGAATAATATAAATTTACTGTTTTCACATTAATGGCAAAATAGCTATATTGCAGATTATTATGGAAATAATAAAATTTGTGCCACACAAGTAGAATTTGAGGTTATCTGTAGTCCCTTAGCATTTACAAATCACTGATCCATTTATTCATTCAGCATATACATTGAGCACTTGTCATGCTCAAAACTTTTTGGAAGACAAGGTAAACATCCCTACGCCCAGGGGTCTGTGTAGGGTGGAAGACAGAGGGTATATAAGCAATATATATAAGCAATTACAGGGTCCCCCAATTAATCAATAAACTGTAGGAAGTGCTACAAAGGAAAAGAGCAGAATTCCATGAGGAGATAAGACTTAAGGGTAGACCAAGGGAAGGCTTTTCTAAGGAAGTTCTGGTTAAGCGGAGACCCAAAGGATGGGTAAGAATGAGATCCAGAATGAGGGAAATTGCTTCACAGACGGACTAGGCTGTGTGGTGACCCGGGGTTCTTGTGAAAAACTGAGCCTCTGCCTCAGCTTCCTTACCTCTTAAGTGGTGATACCAATTATATTTACCCCTTAGGGTGGTTGTGAGGATTATATGACAAGTCACACGCTTAGCACAATGTTTGGTACTCATTCCACATTAGCCATTATTGTTGCTGATGTTGTTCTTAGCAATTTTACCCCAAATGCACATGGGACGTCACTGAAAGCAGGTTTAAGCAAGGGAACGAATGTTGAGAACTGTGAAGCATCTGAGATTTTGTTTCTTACCTGCAAGCTAGCAAGTTGTTATCCTGCTGTGCTGTCGTGGATACTGGCAGAGGATCTGAGATTCCTGGATAAGAAACTTCATAGCCTCATACTGATAGTTGTAGCCAGAGTATCAGCATTTTCACTAGTTCCCTGAGTCTCAGTTTCCACAGAACAAAACAAGGGAGGCCAAGTGATGCCTACACACGCGGTGGGTTCCATTACAGGAGAGAAATCCCAAGCCAGGGGAAACTGACTCTTTTACAATGAGCGTAAGCCTGCCTGGGCTGTGCCTCAGAGAAGAACATTATTATGCTGGACAGTAAACGAACTTACTCATTGCTCCCGAGAGAAACACTGTATCTTTCAAGGCTGTTCACTATACAAATATCCCTGAAAAGACAGTCCAGAACAAAGGAAATCAGTATTTCTGTTTGCAAGATGTGTAGAAATGCAGGGGACTCAGAGAATTGTCTCCCAAGAATTTTATGATCAGATCTGATTTTTTATAAAATCATTCTGGCAGCTGCTGAACTCATAAGTATTCATACAATTTTATATCCCGTACTTCGTTTTTTACATCATAAGCATTTTTTTTTCAAACTGCCACATCATGTACGTAACATTAATTTTTTTTTTTTTTTTTTTTTTTTGCGGTACGCGGGCCTCTCACTGTTGGGGCCTCTCCCGTTGCGGAGCACTGGCTCCGGACACGCAGGCTCAGCGGACATGGCTCACGGGCCCAGCTGCTCCGCGGGATGTGGGGTCTTCCCGGACCGGGGCACGAACCCGTGTCCCCTGCATTGGCAGGAGGACCCTCAATCACTGCGCCACCAGGGCAGCCCCTGTAACACTAATTTTTAAGGATTGCATAATATATCAATAATACAATCCATAGTAATGTGCTTCAGCTGTTCTCTTAATACAGGAGATTTAGTTTGCTTCTAATTTTTGGCCATTATCAAGGATCATTTAAGATGTGGATTGGTTGCAAATGTAAAGCGACAACACTCTGAAGTAATAATATAGATGACTTAGGAAGTATTATAAGAAGGCTAGATGCTGATGTTGCCAGTTTGCCTAAGCCTGCACTTTCCAATAAGGAGCGGTGCTAGTAACAGAACCTCTTTAGACTAATTGCACGGGTTTACAATCTATTTCAATGAAACAATCAATATATGCATAAAAGGGACTTTACTTCCACCAGAAACATTTTCTGAGACTGAGAATCAATGAATACTATTGATAAAACCATAAGAACTTTCTTCTATGAAATTCTTACCCAGAGAGGGAGCGAGGAACAACAGAGTATTTAACATCAGGTGAAGCCGTATGCACCTCCACCTCCAAATATTCTCCATATAAAAAGGATCCAATGGGCTCTTTCCAACTCATTTCAAAAGTCAATTATTAGATTGGTTTTCATATTTTTTAATTATTAGAAAGTAATCATATTTTTTAATTATTAGAAAGTTTACTATAGAGATCATCAAATTTAAAACTCTTGTTTCCTGCTAAGGAAACTCATTAAAAGGATGAACGAGTTGCCCATGGGCATAAAATTAAATCAGTCCCCCTTATTGAGTATCTTCTGTGTGAAAGGAGCATTATAGTGGGTGAAGCAGAGATGCAATTAGTTATGTGGAAAGTGCTATGATAATGGTCACAAGTGCAAAGCAACATAAGAAATGTACATGAATCACCCTGACTGACAAGGCAAGAAAAAGTCTCATGGAAGATGAGGCTCTTGAGTCATAACAGCTAAGATCACAGCTCATCTCATGAAACTACCTATTTGGAGCTGTAAGGCCTTCTTTAATGTCTCTTCTAGTCCCCCAGACCCTGCTTTATTATCACTCGGGGCCAGAAACTCAATCTCTTCACACAATCCAATCTGCCTTCCAAACTCCTGATGATTAAAAAGGCCTTCTTTGGGATGAGTTCCTGTTTGACTCTATAACTTTACCTGTTGGTTTCAGTGCTACCCATTGAGGCCACACAGTGGAAGGACGCTGCCCATTCCATATGAGGGGACTGCACATGTTTATAATTTGTTTAGAGCCTTCTCTGCTCCAAGTTAAATGTTGCCAGTGCCTTCCATAGCCCCTCCTGCTGCATGATTTAAAACCAGTCATCATCCTGGTCCTTTTGGATCGAGCACGTCACTTTGTCTCTGTCTTTTTTAAATGTGGTTTCCAAATTCAAAATGGTACTCCTAGTGTGGCTTGATTAGTAGAGTAAAAAAATAGAGTGACTGTTCCCTTCCCTGCTCTTGATGCTGCCATTATCAATGTTGCCCAAGACTAGTTTTTATATCCGCATGACATTCTTGATTTATTTCAAGCTTATTATGAAATGAACCCTCCAAACTTTTATTTTCCAGTGAAGGCTGGTAATTCATGGTGGGTACTGCAGAATGAAGATTATAACTATGACAAGAAATAGGAGATGGGAGGAAGGCATTCTAGGATGAGGAGAACCATATGTAAATGCCTAGTGAAATAACATAACGTGACATGATTGAGAAAGGCTGAGTAACCCAGAATGAATATATCATGGAGTATGTATGCAGAGGCAGAGGGGGCTAAAAAACTGGGTCATGTAAGACTTTTGAATCATATCATTGAATTAGTGTTTTGCAAGATTACCTTGATAGAAGCCTAAGGAATGAACTGGAGAAAAAAAGACCTTGAGGAGTAAGAAATGACTTAATAATCATGAAATAATAGTAGTATTTAGAAATTAATTGAGTACCTACTATACCGTACATAAAATATTCTATATACATCATCTCTGATATCACAAAAATCCTGTGAAGTACTATTGTTCCCATTTTATGAATGAGGAAATTGAGGCTTAGTTAAATGGACTTACCAAGGCACCCAGTTATATGGTGATGGGGCCTGAATTTAATCCAGGTCTTCTGACATTGTCCTTCGCTACACTGTGGTGATAGCAGGGGTACTGTGAGATAGAGACCAATGTGAAAATATTCTAGAAGTAAAACCAGTATCACTTTACAACTAGGGAAATGAAGGGGAGAGAGTAATCCAGCACAACTGAGTTTTCCACCCTGGGAGGCCAAGAGGATAGGACAGTGGTTGGAGACAAGCTCAAAGTACACTACTCAGCACCAGAAAAATCCTTTTTAGGAACTGAGACTGGCGACTCCAGCCAGGAGTACAAAGTTATTGAGAAAGTCTAAGGTATGATGAATACGCCCTTGCTGACAATTTTCCCTGGCCCTAAGTTGGCAATCAGAGTCAGCCAAGTATTCTAAGAATGTTACCTTTGGCACTACTTTATCAAATGATTCAACCTGAAAATACCCTCATTTATTGTATATAAAAAATACTCCACTCAGTGTAGAAATTCAACCAAACGACAATTGGCAATGGAAGCTGTGCTTTTTAATCCTCACCTATCAGAACAGAAATGTTCTCTCATATATTTATGAGACTTGGTAAGGCTGTTAAAACAAAAAGTTAGACCATGGGCTTCCCTGGTGGCGCAGTGGTTGCGCGTCTGCCTGCCGATGCAGGGGAGCCGGGTTCGCGCCCCGGTCTGGGAGGATCCCACGTGCCGCGGAGCGGCTGGGCCCGTGAGCCATGGCCGCTGGGCCTGCGCGTCCGGAGCCTGTGCTCCGCAACGGGAGAGGCCGCAACGGAGGGAGGCCCGCATACCACAAAAAAAAAAAAAAAAAAAAAAAGTTAGACCATATTATCCATATTATATTATGTTCATATTTCTTCTGACTTAGGGATATGAAAAGAAGTACATAAGTACAGCTTGATGAAATAGCAAAATTGATAGGAACTCGTCATTAGTCTATAAAGATTTAAAAGGTGTTAGCATCAGGGAAAGACAAGATTCATTCAACCAAGATCGAAGTGGATAAGTCATGTTACAAGAATGTAGAAGTAATTGGAGAAAATCAGGTCAGAGAAAATTGAAGTTGATTTTTGGGAAAAATACTCCTGCCTTTGAGATTTCTTTTTTAAAATAATATCTTATGGAAAGTGGTGATTTAAAAAAATGAAAAGAGAAAAGAAGAAACAAGTGTTCTTCACTTCATTTGATCAATATTAGCACAAGCTCCTGAAAGGTTTTTAAAGGAAAATCCTCCATCATCTGTAGGCATATAACAAATAACACAAATTACTATGACCTTTTTACCTTATGAGTGTGTATAAAACAAAATCTCAACTTACCATCTTAGACACAAAATATTAACTGAAACTCTGTAGCCTGAGGAAATCACTCATTTTTAGCTTTCTTGAGTAAGTATATTAACCTGAATGTAAGAGATACATTTTATATTTATACATACAGTATATATCTATACATATATATCCATATATAGATGTATATGTGTATATATATATCAATACATACAAATATATTTATAAATATATATTTATGTATAATTTACAATTTGTGATTATGATTCAATCAAAAATTCTCAAATTTAAGCACATATCTCCATTATTTCTTATAATATCTAAAAGGTACTTTCATCTGCAAATTCTTTTTTCTTTTTGCGGTACGCGGGCCTCTCACTGTTGTGGCCTCTCCCGTTGCGGAGCACAGGCTCCGGACGCGCAGACTCAGCGGCCATGGCTCACGGGCCCAGCCGCTCCGCGGCATGTGGGATCTTCCCGGACCGGGGAACGAACCCGCGTCGCCTGTATCGGCAGGCGGACTCTCAACCACTGCGCCACCAGGGAAGCCCTCATCTGCAAATTCTGAAGGCAGTCATTATTCAACTACTGATAGTTTGCAAGGCCCTTTGTATAAGGCAGTATTTGTATCCCAAAATACGACGGCACAGACTTTGAACTTTGAGAGACTGGAGGAGAATCCTATCTCTTACTTGTTTTTGTGTCTGGAGACAAAGAATTTTACCTCTCTGAGCCTCAGTGTCTTCATCTGCAAAATGGAGATAATACAGCCTTCAAGAGGAAGAAATGAAATAATACATGCAATGCAGTTAGCAAAGTGCCTTGGACATAGTAAATTCTAAATAAGTAGTAGCTGTTTTCAGTACAATTTTGGTTTTTACTCCCTACCCACTCCTACCATGAGAGTGTAAGCTGAATGAAGGAGGGGATTTTTTTTTTTTCACTTTATTCAGTGCTTTTGCTCTAGGTCCTAGATTATACTTGGCACATGTTAGGCACGGAGTCAAAACTTGTGGAAGAAATCAATAAATGAATAATAAATTTATTTATTTTTCGCTGCACTGGGTCTTTGTTGTTGCTCGCAGGCTTTCTCTAGTTGCAGTGAGCGGGGGCTACTCTTCGTTGCGGTGCGTGGGCTTCTCATTGCGGTGGCTTTTCTTGTTGCAGAGCATGGGCTCTAGGCGCGTGGGCTTCAGTAGTTGTGGCATGCGGGCTCAGTAGTTTTGGCTCACGGGCTTAGCTGCTCTGCGGCATGTGACATCTTCCTGGACCAGGGCTTGAACCTGTGTCCCCTGCATTAGCAGGTGGATTCTTAACCACTGCGCCACCAGGGAAGTCCAATAAATGAATAATTTAATGAATAATTCAGCCTCTCCTTCATTCTGCATGGCCTGGAGAAACAGGTTACTCCTTTTGCTCTCTATAATGACAAATAGTATTTTAATATTCAAGTAAATTTTAAAGACTGATTTGAAGAGTAGAGACTCAAAGAAATAGAAGTTCAAAAAGACAATCAACATTTTAAATATGAGCATTTTTATTGAAGACACAATTTGGGGCCTGGTAGTTTTACTTAAATATCAGTTTATATTCAAAGAGGTAGTTAAAGGAGTTAAATATCTCCTTAGGGACAGTTTATGACCTTCCCTTTGAATCTATGCTTTTCAATTTTGTTTTCTCCTTTGCTTGTTTGTTAATATTTTCCCATGCCACAAAGCTTCAAATACATCTGTGGCCCAAATATAAGGAATTTGCCAAAGGTCAGTCAGCAGCTAAAATCACTACATGTTGGTAGATGCCCCATCGTAGTGAACTCAGTCCTAGTAGCCTGCAGTTTGTGAATCCTCTGAACAATCACTCCTCTGATTTTAAGGCCAGAGAGGAAAGTGTGACTAAACATGAATGTCATTGTCAGGTGGCCAGCCTTCTGTAAAAGGTAATGCTTTCTGCTTATGTGGGATCAGATGAAAAGTTTGGTAAAGAATCTAGAAATTTACAATTTAAAATAACAAGTGTGGGGCTTCCCTGGTGGCGCAGTGGTTGGTTGCGCGTCCGCCTGCCGATGCAGGGGAACCGGGTTCGCGCCCCGGTCTGGGAGGATCCCACATGCCGCGGAGCGGCTGGGCCCGTGAGCCATGGCCGCTGAGCCTGCACGTCCGGAGCCTGTGCTCCGCAACGGGAGAGGCCACAGCAGAGGGAGGCCCGCATACCACAAAAAAAAAAAAACAAAAAAAAAACAAGTGCTTAATGACACATAATTTTTAAAAAATCTTCTGCTATATTTTTCAAGCTTTATAGTTTGCCCTAACCTTTTTTTTAACAATTTCATGAGGCATATTTTACATATCATAAACTTCACCTCTTTCAAGTATATAACTCAGCGATTTTTGGTAACTTTGTCCAGTGGTGTAACCACCCCCATAACTCAGTTTTAGAACATGTTCATGTCCCTAATGAGATCCCTTGTGCCCATTTACAATTAATTTCACTTTTGACCTTAGCCCCAGACAACCACTAATCTATTTTGTCTATAAATTTGCCTTTTCTGGAACAACTTTTGTATTTTTAAATGTTCATTAATCCATTAAAAAATACCAGTAGTTAGAGGTTGTTGTTTATGGGGTCAGACTATTTTCTTTATATTTCTTCTTTGTTTAACCAAAGCACATATGGCCATTCCATCTTTTGCAAAGCTAACTTCAAAATGACATTTAACTGTAATCACAGTGAGCATCTCCACGTGGGGAGATGAGGATTCTGTAATTTCATGCCCAGCTGCATTGATGACTTTCAGCCCGTTTAAGCAGCACTGACCACAGACGGCAGTAAACCCGGCAACGCCCTGCCACGGCTGATTACTTCGGTCTTATATCTCTGTAATTTTTATGGCTGACATTTCAACTCGATGTTTCCAATAAGACACAAGTTTATTGGAGCAGAGCAGAATTCATTTACTGTCATTTTCATATATTAAACTTCATCACATATTTTATTCCAAAATTAAGATTCACCACTGTGTTCTTTAAGTGGCAGTAGACAGATTCCTCCCTTATTTGCATTGTCCTTTTTCATGAATTTGAGATGAAATATACTAGAAAGTATATTTTCATTTTCCACTTTAGTCAAGGGTGTTTTATACATACAAGGTTCCTGGTATATTTATTTGGTTTCATTAAATGCAAGCATAAATGTTTTTGCTTGACAAAATTGATTATTTTTGCCTTGGAATCCCAGTGGAAATGGCATAAAAGCATCCCCGTGCTCAGTTCAACACATGGGAACTGTGTCGGCATGGAGTGAGGGGGTACAGTCGTTAATTCGCCGTGGTTGCTGCCTTCAAGGAGCCTATGGTCTAGCTAGGGAAACAGCCATTTTTAAAACAGTGCTTTACAATAGTGTGGGAAATGCCTTGGTAAGTGTATGCCCTGGTGCAGGGAAAACAAAGCTGAGAGGTTAGAAAAGGTATCCAATCTGGGTATGCATGAGATGAGCCCTGAAGAATAAATAGCAGCGGACTAGGCAAAGAACTTTTCTCAAAATAAAAGACATTTGGTTTATCACATTGACTGATTTGCGTATATTGAAGAATCCTTGCATTCCTGGGATAAACCCCACTTGATCATGGTGTATGATACTTTTAATGTGCTGTTGGATTCTGTTTGCTAGTATTTTGCTGAGGATTTTTGCATCTATGTTCATCAGTGATATTGGCCTGTAGTTTTCTTTCTTTGTGACGCCTTTGTCTGGTTTTGGAATCAGGGTGATGGTGGCCTCATAGAATGAGTTAGGGAGTATTCCTCCGTCTGCTATATTTTGGAAGAGTTTGAGAAGGATAGGTGTTACCTCTTCTCTACATATTTCATAGAATTTGCCTGTGAAGCCATCTGGTCCTGGGCTTTTGTTT
>NC_041229.1:49113862-49114409 GCF_002837175.3 Physeter macrocephalus
TTGTATTGCTATAAACTTCCCTCTTAGAACCACTTTTGCTGCATCCCATAGGTTTTGGGTCGTTGTGTTTTCATTGTCCTTTGTTTCTAGGTATTTTTTGATTTCCTCTTTGATTTCTTCAATGATCTCTTGGTTATTTAGTAGTGTATTGTTTAGCCTCCATGTGTTTGTATTTTTTACAAATTGATTCCTGTAATTGATATCTACTCTCATAGTGTTGTGGTCGGAAAAGATACTTGGTACGATTTCAATTTTCTTAAATTAACCAAGGCTTGAACAAATGGGACCTAATGAAACTTAAAAGCTTTTGCAGAGCAAAGGAAACCATAAACAAGATGAAAAGACAACCCTCAGAATGGGAGCAAATATTTGCAAATGAAGCAACAAGGATTAAGGATTAAGGACAAAGGATTAATCTCCAAAATTTACAAGCATTTCATGCAGCTCAATATCCAAAAAACAAACAACCCAATCCAAAAATGGGCAGAAGACCTAAATAGACATTTCTCCAAAGAAGATATACAGATTGCCAACAAACACATGAAAG
>NC_041229.1:49114513-49124899 GCF_002837175.3 Physeter macrocephalus
ACATGAAAGGATGCTCAACATCACTAATCATCAGAGAAATGCAAATCAAAACTACAATGAGGTATCACCTCATACCAGTCAGAAAGGCCATCATCAAAAAATCTATAAACAATAAATGCTGGAGAGGGTGTGGAGAAAAGGGAACCCTTTTGCACTGTTGGTGGGAATGTAAATTGATACAGCCACTATGGTGAACAGTATGGAGGTTCCTTAAAAAACTAAAAATAGAACTACTATATGACCCAGCAATCTCACTACTGGGCATATACCCTGAGTAAACCATAATTCAAAAGGAGTCATGTACCACAATGTTCATTGAATCACTATTAACAATAGCCAACACATGGAAGCAACCTAAGTGTCTATCGACAGATGAGTGGATAAAGAAGATGTGGCACATATATACGATGGAATATTACTCAGCCATAAAAAGAAATGAAACTGAGTTCTTTGTAGTGAGGTGGACGGACCTAGAGTCTGTCATACATAGTGAAGTAAGTCAGAAAGAGCAAAACAAATACCATATGCTAACACATATATATGGAATCTAAAAAAAAAAAATGGTTCTGAAGAACCTAGGGGCAGGACAGGAATAAAGACGCAGATGTAGAGAATGGACATGAGGACACGGGGAAGGGAAGGGTAAGCTGGGACGAAGTGAGAGAGTGGCATGGACATATATACACTACCAAATGTAAAATAGATAGCTAGTGGGAAGCAGCCACACAGCACAGGGAGATCAGCTGGGTGCTTTGTGACCACCTAGAGGGGTGGGATAGGGAGGGTGAGAGGGAGACGCAAGATGGAGGAGATATGGGGATGTATGTATATGTATAGCTGATTCACTTTGTTATAAAGCAGAAACTAACACACCATTGTAAAGCAATTATACTCCAATAAAGATGTTAAAAAAAAGACATTTGGAAAAGACTCCTGGTTCTAAAGTTCCATTTACCTAATGAATATTTCCACTACTGTGATAGACAATAACTCTTAGTAGCATGATGTTTCATAATACAGGTGTGTATGCATTATTTATAATTTGTTTTATTCCTAAAATAACCCTATTGGGATATTTGGAAATTTAAAACCCCAGAAGAAAAATACCAAAAATTCAAAGGAAATGCTTTCTCAACATGTTAAGGTAAACAAATAAACAAACAAAATCCTTTTAAAAAAGTGTCATTTACTATTTTTCTTCCTGGACCTCTATAAACTTCTAGGCTAGCATGAGATCTCCTCTGTTATGGTGCTCAGTTTATTTTTGCTTCTCCCCCCACCCCTTTTTTTTTTTGGTTAGTTGATCCCTTACTTATATCTTTGTATAGACTATGAGATCCTTGATAGAAGGAAATGAGCTTGTTTCCTATTTGTATATCTCATCTCATAGTGCATAGCACAGTACTGACTTTTAGTAGACACAGAAATGTTTAATGACTGAATGTGGGATGTTACCAGAAAGCAATAAAGGGAACAATTTTGTAAATATAAGGTGGTGGGTTAAGTAAATTGCGGGACACGTTGTTGCCAGGCACATACACGATACTCCATAAATGTTGGCTGAATGAGTGTGCAGATGATTGAGGATATGCCTTGATAAAATCGGGAGGTGGGTTTGGAGCATTTACAAACCAATGGCATGCTCAGTACAAGATGTGATATGAATTTGGGGAACACAGTAATCCCCAAAAGGGTTTGGCTGGGTGCTCCCTCTAAAATTAAGTCAAAAAATTGTTCTTAGGTATTTCAAAAAGCCAAGATAGGGAAAAAATGGAGTCTAAGAAAGCATTACTTCAGCAAAATATACAGTGTGCATCAGGTGATGTTAAAATAATGACCTTTGATTTAAACTGTGGCATTAAAGATCCTGAATGAATTTACCCTATCCCAATAGAGCTGGCCTAAGTGTGATTTCACAGGCCTTTCTTGCTCTTTCATTCAGTATTATAGAGATGTGGGGTGGTGGCAGGAGAGAGAGAGATTTTATATGTATTTCTTGTTCCTACTCATGGAAGCAATACTCTGGAAGGGAAGGGAAGTCTGTGAACACAAAAACAAATCAATAAACAGATAATTTAAGTGAATAATAAGTGCAAGTGCTATGGAAGAAATAAAATAGTGTAAGAGACTGTGTAATACCTGGGATGGGAGTGGAGTGCCTTTAGCTGGAAAAGCAGGGAAGGCCTCTCTAGAGAGGTAATGTTTTCGTTAAGACCTGACTGAGAGGGAGGTATCCAGGAGAAGACCTAGACACAAAGCAAGTAGTTAATGAAGGTGCCCTTAGAGAGGAGCTAGTGAGAATATCTGAGAGTCAGGAAGAAGGCCAGGGTGGCTGAGTCTTGGGGAGTGATTGACAGAATGGTGAGCCATGGACACCAAAAGGCGGACAAGCGACCACAGGATATTACAGCCCTGGAAGTGACTGTGAATTTTATTCTAACTGTGATGGGAAGTCTTTACAAAGTTTTCTGTAAGCAGAGGACAAGATGATCTGATTTCATGCTTTAAAACAAGCTGTTCTCAGGCCATTGTGAGAAGTGACTAGAAGGACAGGAAGAAAACTAGTTGGGAGGCTGCTGTGAAAGTGTACCAAGAAAGGTGTTTCTCAATTAGGGTGGTAGCACTGGAGAAGCAAAAGAGCTTGTTAATAAATTGTTTGTGGAATAAGATGGGAAGTGAAGAATCAGCGAAAATGCCTATATTTTTGGACTTAACAACCGGCAATGCTGTTGTTTACCAAAAGGAAGAATGAAAGGGAATGAATTGGAATGATCAAGTGAGTGCATGGAGGTCCTTTCTCCCGAATTACATTGTAAATGCTTGAAGATCATAGTCCTTGTTTTAGCCTTTATTGTTTTCTTCATTACGTCAGCCACAGTACATTGCATATTATGGGTGTTAATGACTGGCTACTGGCAGATAAGGCGACTGGGAAATCAAAGTATGGAGAGTCGATGTCTGAGCCTTCTAATATGTTAATGAACTATACTAAAATTTTTGGCATCTTAAAAAGAGATGATTTTTAGAATTCGTTGTAAATCTTAAGAAATGTGAAGAAGAAAGCTATCATAGATTCACAATTTTTACCCTTATGCCCTTTCAAACCCTTTCACTTGCATCTTCATGGAGTTGTAACTTACATCTGATTTAGTTGCTAAGGGATAATCATTTTTCATTAATGAGGAAATTCAGTCTTCTTCATTTGCAAGCTTGTCGTTAGGATCCAAAGACAAAGCGTTTTAGTGTTTTGATACTTTCCTAACATTGGTATTTTACATTTGATATTTTTCTTATGTTGATTGTCAAATGGCTATGAATACTAAATATTATCAAGCTGTTCATAGCCCCAAAAACTTTTTTAAAAGAGTTGCTTTGTGTTGGAAAATTAATCCCCAAGGAAACCAAGAATTTATTTAAAAAGAAAGGGTTTGCTGCTGGGGTCTAGTTTCACTTCACCGGACTGAATTAAAAATCTACATTAAGAGATTTAGAAAGCATTGTACTTCATCATGTTGGGTTTTATATCCCAATTTTCATCTCTTCAATACTAGAATTCTGGTAATATGTAGAAGCTTAGCTGAACAAATAACCTCATGGCTGCCTTGAACATATTCAACCAAGGGAAAATACCAGAGGAGGAAACAACTCCTACTTTGGGGGTGTGAATAGTGAAGAGCAGAGGGAAATGAACAACTGGCCTTTTACGCATGTCACTTGTTAGTGCAGTGATGGTGATGACTTCTCTATGGTAACCATTGTGTGGAAGATTCAGACTACAGATGTCAAGTGAAACAACTTCCCTTTCAATAAACATGTGGAGCTTTCCCACAACACTAATACATACAAACTAATATTTTCTACCAACCAAGTGGCCCACATTTATTTGGATGTTCCAGCTGTCTGCATGAAAATCAATATAGAAAATAAATGATAGAATAAGAACAATTCTTCATTGAAAATAGAACCCAACAGTATGACAGGAGGCAAGAGTTTCCATTCGTTGCCTTGGTGCCTACACTGGTTTGCCAGGGGAAAGGTGATTATTCCATTTGCTCTACAGAAAGGGTTTCTGAGGACTGGCCCCTGGTAATGCTATGACAGGAAGCTTTGGTATTCATACCTAGTCTTCTTAAGACAAGCTTCCTCTTACAGCTTCTTGGCTTTCTCTATCTCTTCTCTAGCTGTTTTATGTAGCTGGGGATCATAGAAGGCTCTCTCTAAACTGCAGAAGTGCCTGTGTTTTAATATTGCTTAAAATTGTTTATGACCTCTCTTTGCCTACAGAATATAATTCAAATTCCAATGACCAGTTTTCCCTCTGTTGTAAACTCTCTAAAGTCTTTGGAAATTGTTGACCTAACTCTCTTTCTTGAAACTATCTCTCTGCTCCCATTGTTAGCTGACATTGCCTCATAGTCTCTTGATTTTCCTCCTATTTCTCCACTCAGTTTTTTCTTAGTCTTTTTTCTAGGCTTATCTTCTTCTACACTTCTTATAATGTTGGTTATCTCCAGGTCTCCATCTCAGCTTTCAGTTCTTTTCATCACAATCTCTTTAGGAAAACTCATGCTTTCCAATGCACTTATATATACTATGTTAACTCCAAAATGGATTTTTTCATACCAGAATAGTCTACTGAGATCAGGCTCCAAAATCTATCTTATGAGATATCTGTACCTTAATGTCATAAGGGTTCCCCAAACTCAGCATGTATATCAAAATAATTATATTCTCCCCAAATCTATTATTATTCTCACACTCTTCTCAGTATGAAGTACCAGCATTGACCCAATCACTTCAACCAGAAACATGGAAGTTGTCCTAGACTCCTCACTCACCCACCACAAGCAATTGCCAAATCCTGTAATTCCATTTCCTGATGTTTCTTAGCTCAAGCCCTATTTTCCTTCCTTGTGCCCATTGGTTAGCTCAGGTTCAGGTCTCTATGTTCAGACATCTTATGACCAAATTGCACTACCTCCCTAGAAAGTAATTTCCACTTACTATTTCCCATACTTCACACTTTACAAAATTTCTTTCTCATACATAGCTTTATTTTCCCCCTCAGAGTAGTCTGTGAGAAGGCACTATTACCCACATTATACTGATGACAGGATTGGAGATGAGCGTGTTCGGTCTGAGGTTGACAAGTACCTAATTAAGAAGAGTAAGAAATCCCTAACCCAAGGCCATTGACTCCCAAGCCCACGCTCCTTTCCCATCACAGTACTGTTTCCCATCTACACCCTCTAAAGTAGATGGGGAGGGCAGGAACAATTGTTTCCTATTCATAATGAAGAAAAATCAAAACAAGGCAAGTGAAGTGACCTATCTAAGGCTATTGAGCTCGTAAGAGAACCCACATTTCTCACTTCTAGAATTCTGCCGTTTTTTTTCACACAACTTTGCTTCCCAGATATTGTCAAAGACTAAAAACCAGACAGTGTTATCCTGAAAAATTTGCTTCCTGTGTGAAATAAAGGGATATCCAGGGTCGTATTAATTAAATGCCTAAAATCCCAACTGGTATACAAAAACCTTCCCATTTCTAATTCTGTAATTGTTGGTGCATTCTGTAGTATTCATCAATATTTTATGTAAAATTTCTAACTAAACTCGGTTTTCCTTTGTGAAGTAGCTGCATTCATGGAGCTATCTGACACTTGATTTAAGCTATTGTAAATTCAATGTTTCATTTTCCTTGTGAAAAATAACCTGCATGGAAAGGAGCTTTTTGATACATGTTCATACATTACCTCCTGAGATGCAGCTTGTATACTACAAAAGCAAAGAAAAATGATGTATGGTCAGTCAGCCATCTAAAAAAAAAATGAATAAAGGCAGGAATATGCCTGCTGTATTAAAACACTACATTTTGCTCCTGATGTTTCAGGTTTTGAGACCAGTCGTACACCATTTGGTTCAGTCCAGAGGGCAAAATACTGGGATTTCTCATTCTTGCTTTAAGTAAAGAATTTGTCATGGAGATTGAATCAGCATTTGAAGTGCACCTTCAGAGTCTTCCAGCTACTTAACAGTGATGAGCAGGATTTTTTAAATGGCCAATATTTTGGCTACCATGTTCATCACTGAACTGTTGCCACAGAGGAGAATATGAAGAAATCCCAGTGGCACAGGACAGAGAAAACCATGGGCTAGGAGTTGACTCTGTGTTCTAATTTCACCTTAACCACATTCTGACCATGAAATGTAGTCTATGTCTCCTCTTTAAGACTCTAAGGTCTCCCGTGATACTCTTTAAGGATAAGGAGAGAACAAATATCTGGGTGATAATCTGCTAGACATTCATACAGTAGAACTTCTTGTAACCCACAAAACCAGAACCAGTTTTTTATTTGTTAGTCAAAATATTGAATACAATAGTCATCATTTAGGGGAAAAAAAATACTTGCATGCACTAATTATTTCACCTTAACTTTTAAAACTATAACTGTATGGTGGCAAAATAAAACCAGTGGTTTGACGGTATTTAAAAAAAGAAATGGAATATCTCCAATAAGGCCCCTCCAATTTTTCTGAGTCACCATGTTATTACTGACTGTTGATTGACTCTGTTCAGCATAAAGTAAAATCACATTTCTAACTTCTCTGGCTATGGCATGAGAAATTTAGGGCCCTGAACTTAATCCAGTATTTTTCTTCATATTTAGATGCATGTGTTTGTCCTGGAATGCATGATTTCTTTTTGTCCAAAATTTCAATTTTCAACATATCATTGTCATTAATCCAATGTCATACATTGTTTTGCTATAAATTATCAGAACTTTTGATTTGTCTGAGATGAGTTAACAAATTTTGTTCTTCATCATTTTTTTATATGTGAGGGTCAAGATTTTCTTTAGCATTGTCAGTCTCTGGCCAGAGATTTTATGATGTTACTTCCCAACATCTGAATTGTCTGTTAATTGCTTTAAAATGTTTGGCACACCAAATTGATTCAAAAGACCTGAAACCTGAGGCCCATTTTTTTATGAAGTCCTACTTTATTTTTCTCGCATACCTTAATCCATCATCCGTGCCTTCCAGTTTGGATTTCTTTAAATTAGCATAAGAATCAAAAGTAAACTATGTGAAAAATTCTCAATTTATAATTATTTTCTGACCTTTACCGTTTTTTCTCTCACATCTAATTCGGCAGCAAAGTTTTTAACTACATGTGAGTATTAAGTCTTTCTAGATCAATAAAACTCTTGATAGAAACAATTCTTTTTCACCCACTTGTATTTTATTTTTGTAACATTTAATTAAACTGCATGAATATAAAAATGAGTACAATAGGAATAAACAGATTTGAGAACAATTACAACTGATCCTTAGTAAGAATACAAGCATATGGAAGGAATGGAAATATATGGGTCATGAGCATTCCACCTGCTATGGACACTGGTCAGCTTGAGGACTGGTTAATTTCCAGAAAGATGCTGATTAAAAGAGCTCAAACATGAAACTTGTGGACTAACTATTAAGCTGGAGGAAGATCTGTGATGATTTGCCACAATGCACAGTCCTTGTCTCTATTTGTAATTAATAGTTTGCATGAAAATATAAAAGTCATCTTATATTCAAAGATGATACGAAACTAGATGAAAGAGTGAAGTCCTATAATGGCTGGCACATCTTAGATGCTTAATAAATATTAACTGAGTTAAACTGATCATCTAATGCTAGCTTAACAAACTATAAAAATATATCATAATCAATACCATTAAATTTGACAAGGGTGGGATGGATATTAATAACTATATTGAGTTTCCCAAAACCCAAGATACAGGTACATGATAGATTTGATTTTGAATCAAATCTATCGTGTTACAAATATATGAGAAGTTAACCCGAAATTTATCAGTACAATTTAGCAAATTTTTTTCATGTTTATTTATAAAAGTTCATCAGCAAGTTAATTTTTGAGAATCAGAATTACACCACTGTTTGTAGAATGTGATTTTATCCTCTTCATGCCTTTTATTTAATTTTTTTTTTAATTTTTATGTGCTGTTACTGTCAGTTCCAGAATACACGTGAACTCCTAGAAGATAGGAACTAAGCCTTATATTCCTTTTTCCATTCAGTTTAGCACATTTTTTAAGTCCATGGTATCTTAGCCTGCTCTGGCAGGCGTATGGAATCCAGGTGGAGGAAAGTCAGCATCTAGTGGCACTTAGCCCTGGCCTAAGCACATCTGGAACTCTGAATTCATTTCTAGGTTCTGCAGTTTAAGTAGAAATCAGAAGGAAAAATTAAGAGTATACAGGCAAAGATGGCTAGGAATCTTGAAACCATCTCCTAAAAAACCAAAAATGTTTATTTGAAGGAGTAGAAGATGCAAGGAATATCTCAGTAATTCAGTGCCAATTATGAGTAAGTAGGTGTTACACCAAGAGAAGGAAGAACTTTCCAGTAATTTTGGTTGTTCCATTGCAAATCTTATCTCCCACATGTGTAAACAGGCACATCGAGCTAATCTTGTACAAAACCAAACTCAATTATATTTTCCTATCCACAAATGTACTTTCTTATACACACAATACTATTTGATTCTGTTAACAGTGTGCTCATCCTCTCAATCAATGGTGGAACTCAATTCATTCTTACCACCACCCTCCTTCTAACACCAAAGTCAATCTGCTTTTGAAGGTTCATTTGGAAGTTCATGAAGAGGGCACAACTACTCCTATACCCTGGGAAGGGCAAGCCCCTTCTCTCTAGGAGATGTTAACTTTCAGAAGAAATGCCCGCCCATCCAGATCACTAGGATCAATTCTAGAGATCAATGTGCCCTCTCTATAACCTCCTCTTATTCATTCCTGGATATTTTACTTCCAAATGTGTTCAATGTATCCCCGTTTCTTAATTCCAATTGCCATTATCAAATTTTAGCCACTTATTAGTTTTCTCTACTATGATGATTTCCCTTTAGTCTCCCTACCTGTAGATTTCCTCCTCTTTCTTCCACTTTTCAGAGTATTTTCAACCTTACCTTTCTGAGTTATAGATATTATTCTGACCCCTTCATACCCCACTTAATAACCTTGGAGAGCTCACCACTACCATCAGAATAAAGTCCAGACCTCATTGCCCCTTATGATCCACCCCCAGCCAGGTTCCAGGCCTCATCCATGGCCACTCTGCTCTGGTTAAGCCAAACCACTCCAGGTTCCCAGAGCACAACACATACTTTTGGCCCTCCATGACCTTGAACATGCTCTCCTAGCTTCTCAGAAAGTCTTTCCCTTCTCCAACATTTAAAATACTTATACACCTGTTCAGTTCCAGCTTATATGGTTTGTCTATCAACTGTACCTGGAGATTTATTGTAAAATGTTATCCATATGAAAAGAAGCCAAGTGGTTTATTTGATTTCACCATCTTCTTTATTATCAGTATTTATTGAGGACTACAGTATTAAAGAATCAAAAAATCATCCCAAGCACCTAACACAATCCTTGGTGTGTAGTAAGTACCCAATTAACATTTGTTAGATGTAAACAGAACACATAAATAATGATAAAACCACCTCATGTTAAGTATCAACGAAGCAACAGGAGGAATAATCGAGCTTTACGGAGGAAGGTGATGGTGCTTTGATTATGTTGCATTTGAGACAGTGGTAGGATAACCAAGAAGATTTATTCTTATTTTTAAGAATAGTGGCAACTTAATGCAAGTAAATGAAGGGAGGGAAAGTAGACTTAATAAAAAGAGAAGAAAATAATATTAAGAAAGCAGAAAATGATAGATACAGGTATATAAGAGAAAGGTGGAGAGCTAAATATGACAAGGAGAGATGTGAGTTCTTCAGAAAAGTCAGTGAAGAATGAAATAGAATATTGAAAATACATCAGGAGATATTTTAGTTGAGGGATGGGACCTTACAAGTCACATTAAATAAGTTTACCAGTTTGTTAATTAAAGACACAAAAAACTTTGTGCTCTCCATTAAAATAACATAGTTTTAATATTACAACATTTTGGAAAGACCACTTATCTTGCCTCTCATTGCTTTAGAGAAGGAGAAAATTAAAAAGCCATTTATCATCACCAGCTAGGTCCTTGGTGTTCCATGTGTTACAAAACAATTTCAATTCAGATGCTCAAATTGTTTTTAATTTTACGCAGCAATAGGAATGCATTTTTCAGCTCCATTCAAATGCCATTTTCTTAGGGAACAGCTAAGGCGTCTTTCACTGGAAAATCATACAGTTCTCAGAAAAGAGACCCTACTATTTTCTGGCTCAATTTTATTCAATGACAGCATGATTTAGAAAGGCAATAGAACTATTATCTTTTTCTGAGTCTTAAAAAGTTTTGGGGGGCTTCCCTGGTGGCGCAGTGGTTGAGAGCCCGCCTGCCGATGCAGGGGACACG
>NC_041229.1:49125003-49130407 GCF_002837175.3 Physeter macrocephalus
ACGCCGCGGAGCGGCTGGGCCCATAAGCCATGGCCGCTGAGCCTGCGCGTCCGGAGCCTGTGCTCCGCAACGGGAGAGGCCACAACAGTGGGAGGCCCGCGTAACAAAAAAAAAAAAAAAAAAAAAGTTTTGGTAAGATTTACCTCCACAGTCCCCTTATTTGGCACCTCAGGCAAGCCACCTAAGTGCAGTACCACAGGCTTCCTACCAGGTGACAGGGACTTCTTCCCCCAGCATCAGTGCTGTGACATGATATTAAGCCTTCCTCATTCTCACCCTACTCACCCACCATGTGTTATCACTTAAATCCTCATAAATGTCCTGGGCTCACTAATGAGGTGGTGTGGATAGGGCAGAGAAGTCCCTCTGTTAAATGATCTCCATCTTTAAAATGATCTTCGAAAGCCACTGGCATGCAAGTTGGGTATACATGGTGAAAATAATGGGTAGTATTTTATGCAAAAAAAATCTTTAGTATGAGTTTAGTGTAATGGTTCCTAACACAACGTGTTGGGTCATCTGCATGGACTAATCACAGAGCTTTGATTTCATTTGTCTGAAAGGTAACATGGTTTGTCTTAGAGGAGACTATGGAGCACTATGGAGCTGACAAACCTGTTTTCTACTTTTGCTACCTACTACCTGTGAGACCTTGAGACTTGATTTACTTTCTCTCAAAAATGGGCATAATATCTAGTTCTCAATGTTGTTAGATAGTTCAAAGGAGATAAAGCATCAGCCTTACAGATAGATGGAACTCAATCCTTGGTATTCCTCATTCAAAAAGATATTTATGAAGCATCTTCTATGGGCCAGCCCTGGGCTGAGAATGTACAGATGAATAAGCCCTACTCCTTGCTCTGAAAGCACACAAAATATAATAGGAAAAACAGGCATGTACAATAAGTGGTGGTGATTCTCAGCCATGGGTGCTATTCTGGATGTGTGGGAAGCTTGGGTGGGGCACAGAGAGCATGGCAGCTGCACTGGGGAGGTAGGTAGGCATATCATAGAAAGCTACGCAGAAGAGGTGTTTGACACTGTACAGAAAAATGATAGATACAATGAGGAGAATGGCCATTTGTGGGTAGGTTTGTGTTTTTTTTCAGACAAAGAACATTCCAAGCACTTAGCCCTCCAATGCTGAAAGCTTTAAGGGTTTTTCTGTTGTTGTTTTTTGTTTTAATTTTAAAAAATATATATTATATACTATTTTTAATTGAAGTATAGTTGATTTACAATGTTGTGTTAGTTTTGGGTCTACAACAGAGTAATTCAGTTACATATATGTGTGTGTGTGTGTATATATGTATATATATAAATATACTTTTTCATACTCTTTTCCATTATAGTTTATTACACAATATTGAATATATTTCCCTGTGCAATACAGTAGGACCTTGTTGTTTATCTATTTTATGTATAGTAGTTTATATCTGCCTATCCCAAACTCCCAATTTATCCCTCTCCACCCTGTTTTCCCTTTGGTAACCATAAGTTTGTTTTTTATGTCTGTGAATCTGTTTCTGTTTTGTAAATAAGTTCATTTGTATCATTTTTTAGATTCCACATCTAAGTGATATCATATGATATTCATCTTTCTCTGTCCAACTTACTTCACTTAGTATGAAAATCTCTAGGTCCATCCTTGTTGCTGCAAATGACATATTTCATCCTTTACTATGGATAAGTAATATTCCATTATGTACACATACCACATCTTCTTTATCAATTCATCTGTCGATGGACATTTAGGTTGCTTCCATGTCTTGGCTATTGTAAATAGTGCTGCTTTGAACACTGGGGTGCATGTATCTTTTCAAATTAGAGTTTTGGCTTTTCCAGATATAGGACCAGGAGTGGGACTGATGGGTCATATGGCAACTCTATTTTTAGTTTTTTAAGGAACCTCCATACTGTTTTCCATAGTGGCTGCACCAGTTTATATTCTCACCAACAGTGTAGGAGGGTTCCCTTTTCTCCACACCCTCTCCAGCATTTATTGTTTGTAGACTTTTTCATGACCAATGTGAGGTTGGTACCTCATTGTAGTTTTGATTTGCATTTCTGTAATAATTAGCCATGTTGAGCATCTTTTCATGTGCCTGTTGGACGTCTATGTGTCTTCTTTGGAGAAATGTCTATTTAGATCTTCTACCCATTTTTTTGAATTTTTTAAAATATATTCAGCTGTATGAGCTATTTGTTTATTTTGGAGATTAATCCCTTGTCAGCCTCACTGTTTGCAAATATTTTCTCCCATTCTGTAGGTTGTCTTTTCATTTTGTTGATGGTTTCCTTTGCTATGGAAAAGCTTTTCAGTTTAATTAGGTCCCATTTGTTTATTTTTGCTTTTGTTTCCATTACTCTAGGAGACAAATACAAAAAACAATGTCGCTGCAATTTAAGTCAGAGTGTTCTGCCTATATTTTCCTCTAGAAGTTTTATAGTATCTGGTCTTCCATTTAGGTCTTTAATCCATTTTGAGTTTTTTGTTTGTTTGTTTGTTTGTTTTTTGCGGTACGGCGGGCCTCTCACTGTTGTGGCCTCTCCCATTGCGGAGCGCAGGCTTTGGACGTGCAGGCTCAGTGGCCATGGCTCACGGGCCTAGCCGCTCTGCGGCATGTGGGATCTTCCCGGACCGGGGCACGAACCCGTGTCCCCTACATCGGCAGGCGGACTCTCAACCACTGCGCCACCAGGGAAGCCCCCTTGAGTTTATTTTTGTATATGGAGTTAGAGAATGTTCTCATATCATTATTTTTTACAAGTAGCTGTCCAGTTTTCCCAGCACCACCTATTAAAGAGACTGTCTTTTCTCCACTGTATATTCTTGCCTCCTTTGTTGTAGATTAATTGACCATAAGTGTGTGAGTTTATTTCTGGGCTTTTGATCCTGTTCCATTGATCTTTGTGTCTGCTTTTGTGCCAGTACCATATCGTTTTGGTTGCTGTCGCTTTGTAGAATAGTCTGAAGTCAGGCAGCATGAATCTGCAAGCTCTGTTCTTCTTTCTAAAGATTATTTTGGCTATTAGAGGTCTTTTGTATTTCCACACATATTTTAAAATTTTTTGTTTTTTGGTGAAAAATGCCATTGGTAATTTGATAGGGATTGCATTGAATCTGTAGATTGCCTTGGGTAGTGTGGTCATTTTCACAATACATATTCTTCCAATCCAAGAACACAGTATATCTTTCTGTTTGTGTTGTCTTCAATTTTTTTCATCAGTGTCTTATAGTTTTCTGAGGACAGGTCTATTGCCTCCTTAGGTAGGTTTATTGCTAGGTATTTTATTCTTTTTGCTGCAATGCTAAATGTGATTGCTTCCTTAATTTCTCTCTCTTATCTTTCGTTCTTAGTGTATAGACTTGCAACAGATTTCTGTATATTAATTTTGTATCCTGCAACATTGCTGAATTCATTGATGCCCTCTGGTAGTTTTCTCTTGGCATCTTTAGGACTTTCTCTGTATAGTTTCATGTCATCTACAAACAATCACAGGTTTACTTCTTCCTTTCCAATTTGGATTCCTCTTACTTCTTTTTCCTCCCTGATTGCTATGGCTAGCACTTCCAAAACTGTTAAATAAAATGGTGAGAGTAGGCATCCTTGTCTTATTCCTGATCATAGAGGGAATCCTTTCACCTTTTCACCATTGAGTATGATGTTAGCTGTGGGTCTGTCATATACAGCCTTTATTATGTTGAGGTATGGTCCATCTATGCCCACTTTCTGAAGAGTTTTTATCATAAATCGGTGTTGAATTTTGTCCAAAGCTTTTTCTGCATCTATTGAAATGACCATATTGTTTTTATTCTTCAATTTGTTAATGTGGTGTATCACACTGATTGATCTGAGGATATTGAATTATCCTTGCATCCCTAGAATAAATCCTACTTGGTCATGGTGTATACTCCTTTTAGTGTATTGTTGGATTCGGTTTGCTAGTATTTTGTTGAGGATTTCTGCATCTATGTTCATCAGTGATATTGGCCTGTAATTTTCTTTTTTGTGGTGTCTTTTCTGGTTTTAGTATCAGGGTGACAGTGACCTCGTAGAATGCGTTTGGGAGTGTTCATTCCTCTGCAATTTTTTGGAAGAGTTTCAGAAGGATAAGTGTTAACTCTTCTCTAAATGTTTGATAGAATTGAACTGTGAAGCCATCTGGTCCTGGACTTTTGTTTGTTGGGAACTTTTTAATTATTGATTCAATATCATTTCTAGTAATTGGTCTGTTCATATTTTCTATTTCCTCCTGGTTCAGTCTTGGAAGATTGTACCTTTCTAAGAATTGCTTCATTTCTTCTAGGTTGTCCATATTATTGGTGTATAGTTGCTTGTAATAGTCTCTTATGATCCTTTTTATTTCTGTGGTATCAGTTATAATTTCTCCTTTTTCATTTCTGATTTTATTGACTTGGACCCTCTCCCCTTTTTTCTTGATGAGTCTGGCTAAAGGTTTATCAATTTCGTTTATCTTTTCAAAGAACCAGCTTTTAGTCTCATTGATCTTTTCTAATTTTTTTTAGTCTCTATTTTTTTAATTTTAGAATTTTATTTATTTTTTGTACAGCAGGTTCATCATAAATCGGTGTTGAATTTTGTCCAAAGCTTTTTCTGCATCTATTGAAATGACCATATTGTTTTTATTCTTCAATTTGTTAATGTGGTGTATCACACTGATTGATCTGAGGATATTGAATTATCCTTGCATCCCTAGAATAAATCCTACTTGGTCATGGTGTATACTCCTTTTAGTGTATTGTTGGATTCGGTTTGCTAGTATTTTGTTGAGGATTTCTGCATCTATGTTCATCAGTGATATGATATTTGTTTTTCTCTTTCTGACTTACTTCACTTTGTATGACAGTCTCTAGATCCATCCAAGTCTCTACAAATGACCCAATTTCATTCCCTTTTATGGCTGAGTAATATTCCAATGTGTATATGTACCACATCTTCTTTATCCATTTGTCTGCTGATGGGTATTTAGGCTGCTTCCATGACCTGGCTATTGTAAATAGTGCTGCAATGAATATTGGGGTGCATGTGTCTTTTTGATTTATGGTTTTCTCTGGGTATATGCTCAGTAGTGGGATTGCTGGATCATATGGTAATTCTATTTTTAGTTTTTTAAGGAACCTCCATACTGTTCTCCATAGTGGCTGTATCAAGTTACATTCCCACCAACAGTGAGAGGGTTCCCTTTTCTCCACACCCTCTCCAGCATTTGTTTTTTGCAGATTTTCTAATGATGCCCATTCTAACTGGTGTGAGGTGATATCTCACTGTAGTTTTGATTTGCATTTCTCTAATAATTAGTGATGCTGAGCAGCTTTTCATGTGCTTCTTGGCCATCTGTATGACTTTGGAGAAATGTCTATTTAGGTCTTCTGCCCATT
>NC_041229.1:49132008-49173283 GCF_002837175.3 Physeter macrocephalus
GACTTTTGTTTGTTGGAATTTTTTTTTTTTTTTTTTTTTTTTTTTTTTTTTTTTGCGGTACGCGGGCCTCTCACTGCTGCAGCCTCTCCCGCTGCGGAGCACAAGCCCCGGACGCGCAGGCCCAGCGGCCCTGGCCCATGGGCCAAGCCGCTCCGCGGCACGCGGGATCCTCCCAGACTGGGGCACGAACCCGCACCCCCTGCATCGGCAGGCGGACCCCCAACCACTGCGCCACCAAGGAAGCCCTGTTGGAATATTTTTAATCACAGTTTCTATTTCATTACTTGTGATTGGTCTGTTCATATTTTCTATTTCTTCCTGGTTCAGTCTTGGAAGCGTATACCTTTCTAAGAATTTGTCCATTTCTTCCAGGTTGTCCATTTTATTGGCATAGAGTTGCTGGTAGTAGTCTCTTAGGATGCTTTGTACATCTGCAGCATCTGTTGTAACTTCTCCTTTTTCATTTCTAATTTTATTGATTTGAGTCCTCTCCCTCTTTTTCTTGATGAGTCTGGCTAATGGTTTATCAATTTTGTTTTTTTGTTTTTTGTTAAATAAATTTATCTATCTATTTATTTTTGGCTGTGTTGGGTCTTTGTTTCTGTGTGAGGGCTTTCTCCAGTTGCGGCGAGCGAGCGATTTGAGTCCTCTCCCTCGTTTTCTTGATGAGTCTTGCTAATGGTTTATCAATTTTGTTTATCTTCTCAAAGAACCAGCTTTTAGTTTTATTGATCTTTGCTCTTGTTTTCTTTGTTTCTATTTCATTTCTTTCTGCTCTGATCTTTGATTTCTTTCCTTCTGCTAACTTGGGATTTTGTTTCTTCTTCTTTCTGTAGTTGCTTTAGGTGTAAAGTTAAGCTATTTGAGATTTTTCTTGATTCCTGAGGTAAGCTTGTATTGCTCTAAACATCCCTCTTCGAACTGGTTTTGCTGTGTCCCATAGGTTTTGGATCACGGTGTTTTTGTTGTCATTTGTCTCTAGGTATTTTTTGATTTCCTCGTTGATTTCTTCAGTGATCCATTGGTTGTTTAGTAACATATTGTTTAGCCTCCATGTGTTTGTGTTTTTTGCAGTTTTTTTCCTGTAGTTGATTTCTCATCTCATTGCATGTGGTTGGAACAGATGCTTCACATGATTTCAGTTTTCTTATATTTATTGAGCCTTGTTTGTGGTCTAGCATGTGATCTATCCTGGAGAATGTTCCATGTGCACTTGAAAAGAATGTGTATTCAGCTGCTTTCAGGTTGAATGCTCTATAAATATCAGTTAAGTCCTCATAGTCTAGTGTTAGTTAAGGCCTATGTTTTCTTATTGATTTTCTATCTGAATGATCCATCCATTGATGTAAGTGGGGTGTTAAAGTCCCCCACTATTATTGTGTTACTGTCAATTTTCTCTTTTATAGCTGTTAGCATTTGCCTTATGTATTGAGGTGCTCCTATGTTGGGTGCACATATATTTTCAATTGTTATATTTTCTTGGGTTGATCCCTTGATCATTATGTAGTGTCCTTCTTTGTCTCTTGTAACAATCTTTAAAGTCTATTTTGTCTGATATAAAAGTATTGCTACTCCAGCTTTCTTTTATTTCCATTTGCATGGAATATCTTTTTCCATCCCCTCACTTTCAGTCTGTATGTCTCTCTAGATCTAAGGTGAATCTCTAAATAAATAAATAAAGTGAATCTCTTGTAGTTGGCGTATATATGGGTCTTGTTTTTGTAGCCATTCAGCCAGTCTGTGTCTTTTGGTTGGAACATTTAGTCCATTTACATTTAAGGTAATCACTAATATGTATGTTCTTATTGCCATTTTATTAATTGTTTTGTATTTCTTTTTGTACATCTTTTTTTTTCTTTTGTTATCTTATGGTTTGATGACTATCTTTGGTGTTATCCTTGGATTCCTTTTTCTTTTTTGTTTGTATCTATTATAGATTTCTGGTTTGCCGTTACGAGTTTTTTTTATATAGTGGTCTGTATATATATGTGGCTGTTTTCAATTGCTGATCTCTT
This sequence comes from Physeter macrocephalus, assembly GCF_002837175.3. Taxonomy (NCBI): domain Eukaryota; kingdom Metazoa; phylum Chordata; class Mammalia; order Artiodactyla; family Physeteridae; genus Physeter; species Physeter macrocephalus. The sequence goes on from NC_041229.1 coordinate 49,134,024, forward strand.
CATTTCAAATGCATTTTAAACACCCTTGATTTGTACTCTCCTCCCCTCACGCTGTTTTTGATACCATACTTTACATCTAATTGTTTTGTGTATCCTTTAACCACTTATTGCAGATACAGATGACTGTACTACTTTTCTCTTTTAACCTCCCGACTAGCTTTGTGTATAGATGATTTCCTACCTTTACTGTATGTTTGCCTTTACCAGTGAGCTCTTTCCTTCTGTACTTTTCTTGTTTCTAGTTGTGGCCTTTTCTCTCTTGCCCAGAGAATTTCCTTTAACATTTGCTGTAAAGCTGGTTTGGCTTTACAACAATTCTTTTAGCTTTTGAAAGCTTTAAGTTTTAGCTGTGCTTTCCTTCCTTGGTTCTTTCCACTACACTTCTCAGAATTCCATCTGGCTGGCCTCTCTGCCTCAAGAGGTGAAAGAGCCAGGCAGTTGTCACCTATAATTTCTTAGTCATGGTAGAACTAGCAGCATGCTATGTATGTAGCCAATGATACAGAAAGGATGAAACCTACTTGGTCCCAAGGGGAAGATATTTGATTTTTTTTTTTTTAGTACCACTTACTATCACCATCAGGTAGCTTCTAATACTGACTGCAATTACTGCTTAAATGTTACTATCAGGATATAACAAACATTCCCTTGCATCTGTAGGTTTTAACTGTCAGGTAATTCACCATATAAGTCTTAGTAGAGTAAAAGGGTAATTACATGTTGTAAAAAGCTCTGTTTGTTCCAGATTTACATGCTAGGAGAAACTGGCTGACTTTATGTGTGTAACACAAAAGGAGTCAATTTCTATGAGCACTTCATGGTACCTTTTGCACTTAATCTAAGTGTCACTAAAACTTTTAAAGGGACATTTTTGGAATAATTTGGGGCAGAATATTAAAGTAATTAGTTTAAGGTAGTGATAAGTGAGATTACTGAATATTTCTTTGTTTTCATTATATAGGCCAGGTTATTGGTGAGGAAGCTATCAGTGATTCCAGTTACTCATTAATCTTGCTTAGTAAGCGTCATTGATCTTTACCCAAGAAATGTTGGTACTCTCTAAACCAGTGGAAGATAAATGGTAAAGGAAAAGCTTGAACAGTTTAAACAAAAAAGTACAATTAGCAAATAAGCATATAGAAAAAAAAAGGTCATTCTCATGAAAAAGAAATACTCATAAATCTGAGGCATCATTTTGTACCTAATATCAATTTTTTTAAATTATAATAGCAGGGCTTATAAGATTGTGGTGAAACTGGCACATATACGTATATTTTTAGAAGCAATAAAATGGTAGAAACTTTTGAAAAGTAATTAATAACAAAAGTCATAAAACATAACCAAATAAATGTTTCCATTTGGGAGAATACATTCAAAGGAAACTGTCAAGTAAAAAAAAGTAATTGATATCACTATGTTCATTGCAGCATTGTTTATAATATTAAAACAATAGAAATAACCCAAATATCCATTTGCAAAAGGATGATTAAATAAATTACATCTTCAGAGTAAGTAACATTATATAACACCAAAATAATAATTATGGAAACCTTACCAGGAGTGATTAAATTATAATGTAAGGCGGGGGGGAGGAATGCAGATATGAAGTTATATATGGTCTGTGTATATATAAAACGATATGAAACACATGTGGAAATACAGAGAATCAGTAGCATAGAATTTAAAGTACATACACTTGGCAACAAGAGGAGCTTTAGTTTGAATTCTGGCTCCATATTTGCAAGCTGTTGTTTTCTGACATTATTTCTTTGTGTTTTCTTAAATATAAAATGGGGATTCTCATACCTTCCTTATAGGACAGCTCTGAGAATTAAATTAGCTGATTCTGTAAAGTCTGAGACAAGGCAGTGGAATTATATGTGAATTTTTTTTACTCTCATTTTGATTTCCATTAATTTAATTTTTTAATTGAAGTATAGTTGATTTACAATGTTGTGTTAGTTTTGGGTTTACAACAATGTGATTCAGTTACATACATGTATATGTGAATATATATATATTCTTTTTCATATTCTTTTCCATTATAGTTTATTACACAATGTTGAATATACTTCCCTGTGCAATATAGTAGGACCTTGTTGTCTACCTATTTTATGTATAGTAGTTTATATCTGCTAATCCCAAAGTCCTAATTTATCCCTCTCTGCCCCCTTTTCCCTTTGGTAACCATAAGTTTGTTTTCTATGTCTGTGACTCTGTTTCTGTTTTGTAAATAAGTTCATTTGTATTTTTTAGATTCCACATCTAAGTGATATCATATGATATTTGTCTTTCCCTGTCTCACTTACTTCACTTAGTATGATAATCTCTAGGTCCATGTGGCAAATGGCATTATTTCATCCTTTTTTATGGATGAGTAATATTCCATTATGTATACATACCACACCTTCTTTATCCATTCCTCTGTTGATGGACATTTAGGTTGCTTCCATGTCTTGGCTATTGTAAACAGTGCTGCTATGAACACTGGAATGCATTTATCTTTTCGAATTAGAGTTTTCTCCAGATATACTCCCGGGAGTGGGATTGCTGGATCATATGGTAACTCTATTTTCAGGTTCTTAAGGAACTCCATACTGTTTGCCATAGGGGCTGCACCAGTTTACATTCTCACCAACAGTGTAGGAGGGTTCCTTTTTCCCCACACCCTCTCCAGCATTTATTATTTGTAGACTTTTTGATGATGGTCATTCTGACTGGTGTGAGGTGATACCTCATTGTAGTTTTGATTTGCATTTCTGTAATAATTAGCGATGTTGAGCATCTTTTCATGTGCCTGTTAGCCAACCCAATATGTGTCTTCTTTGGAGACGTCTATTTAGGTCTTCTGCTCATTTTTTGATGGGTTGTTTGGTTTTTTTTTGTTATTGAGTTGTATGAGCTGTTTGTATATTTTGGGAATTAACTCTTGTTGGTCACATCATTTGCAATATTTTCTCCTGTTCCCTAGGTTGTCTTTTTGTTTCCTTTGCTATGCAAAAGCTTGTAAATTTGATTAGGTCCCATTTGTTTGTTTTTGCTTTTATTTCTATTGCCTGGGGGGAGTGACCTAAGAAAACATTGCTACGATTTATGTCAGAGAATTTTTTTTTAATTGAAGTATAGTTGATTTACAATGTTGTGTTAATTTCTGCTGTACAGCAAAGTGATTCAGTTATACATATGTACATTTTTTATATTCTTTTCCATATAGTTTATCACAGGATATTGAATATAGTTCCGTGTGCTATACAGTAGGACCTTGTTGTTTATCCATTCTATACATAATAGTTTGCATCTGCTAACCCCAAACTCCCAATCCATCCCTCCCCCTTGGCAACCACCAGTCTGTTCTTTGTGAATCTATTTCTGTTTTGTAAATAAGTCCATTTGTATCATTTTAGATTCCACATCTAAGTGATATCATATGATATTTGTCTCTGTCTGATTTACTTCACTTAGTATGATAATCTCTATGTCCATCCATGTTGCTGCAAATGGAATTATTTCATTCTTTTGTATGATTAATATTCCAGTGTTTTTTTTGTGTGTGTGTATACATATATATATGTGTGTGTGTGTGTATATATACACCACATCTTTATCCATTCATCTGCCAATGGACATTGGTTGCTTCCATGTCTTGGCTATTGTGAATAGTGCTGCTATAAACACTGGGGTACATGTATCTTTTCAAGTTACAGTTTTCGTCTTTTCCAGATATATGACCAGGAGTGGGATTGCTGTATCATATGCCAACTCTATTTTTAGATTTTAGTTTTTGAGGAACCTCCATATTGCTTTCCATAATGGCTGCACCAGTTTACATTCTCACCAACAGTATAGGAGTGTTCCCTTTTCTCCACACCCTCTCCAGCATTTGTTATTTGTAGACTTTTTAATGATAGCCATTCTGACCAGCATGAGATGATACCTCACTGTAGTTTTGATTTGCATTTCTCTAGTAATTAGCCATGTTGAGCAACTTTTTATGTGCCTGTTGGCTGTCTATGTGTCTTCTTTGGAGAAGTGTCTATTTAGGTCTTCTACCCATTTTCTGATGGGGTCTTTTTTATTGAGCTGCATAATTGTATATTTTGGAGATTAATCCCTTGTTGGTTGCATCATTTGCAAATATATTCTTCCATTCCATAGATTGTCTTTTCATTTTGTTTCCTTTGCTATGCAAAAGCTTGTAAGTTTGACTGGGTCCCATTTGTTTATTTTTGCTTTTATTCATATTGCTTTGAGAGACTGACCTAAGAAAACATTGCTACAATTTATGTCAGAGAATGTTTTGCATGTGTTCTCTTCTAGGAGTTTTACAGATCCAGTCTTACATTTAGGTCTTTGATCCGTTTGGGGTTTATTTTTGTGTATAGTGTTATAGAGTGTTCTAATTTCATTTTTTTTTTTTGCATGTAGCTGTCCAGTTTACCCAGCATCACTTATTGAAGAGACTGTCTTTTCTCCATTGTATATTCTTGCCTTCTTGTTGTAGATTAATTTTGACCATAAGTGTGTGGGTTAATTTCTGGGTTTTCTGTCCTGTTCCATTGATCCATATGTCTGTTTTTGTGCCAGCACCATACTATTTTTATTACTGTAACTTTGTAGTATTGTCTGAAGTCTGGGAGGGTTATACCTCCAGCTTTTTTCTTTTTCCTCAGGATTTCTTTGGCAATTCTGGGTCTTCTGTGGTTCCATATAAATTTTAGAGTTATTTGTTCAAGTTCTGTGGAAAATGTCATGGGTAATTTGATAGGGATCATATTAAATCTGTAGATTGCTTTGGGTAGTATGGCCATTTAAACAATATGAATTCTTCCAGGTGTCTTCTTTGGAGAAGTGTCTATTTAGGTCTTCTACCCATTTTCTGATGGGGTCTTTTTTATTGAGCTGCATAATTGTATATTTTGGAGATTAATCCCTTGTTGGTTGCATCATTTGCAAATATATTCTTCCATTCCATAGATTGTCTTTTCATTTTGTTTCCTTTGCTATGCAAAAGCTTGTAAGTTTGACTGGGTCCCATTTGTTTATTTTTGCTTTTATTCATATTGCTTTGAGAGACTGACCTAAGAAAACATTGCTACAATTTATGTCAGAGAATGTTTTGCATGTGTTCTCTTCTAGGAGTTTTACAGATCCAGTCTTACATTTAGGTCTTTGATCCGTTTGGGGTTTATTTTTGTGTATAGTGTTATAGAGTGTTCTAATTTCATTTTTTTTTTGCATGTAGCTGTCCAGTTTACCCAGCATCACTTATTGAAGAGACTGTCTTTTCTCCATTGTATATTCTTGCCTTCTTGTTGTAGATTAATTTTGACCATAAGTGTGTGGGTTAATTTCTGGGTTTTCTGTCCTGTTCCATTGATCCATATGTCTGTTTTTGTGCCAGCACCATACTATTTTTATTACTGTAACTTTGTAGTATTGTCTGAAGTCTGGGAGGGTTATACCTCCAGCTTTTTTCTTTTTCCTCAGGATTTCTTTGGCAATTCTGGGTCTTCTGTGGTTCCATATAAATTTTAGAGTTATTTGTTCAAGTTCTGTGGAAAATGTCATGGGTAATTTGATAGGGATCATATTAAATCTGTAGATTGCTTTGGGTAGTATGGCCATTTAAACAATATGAATTCTTCCAGTCCAAGAGCATGGGTTATCTTTCCATTTCTTTGCCTCATCTTCAGTTTCCTTTATCAGTGTTTTATAGTTCTCAGCACATGTCTCATCTCCTTGGTCAGGTTTATTCCTAAGTATTTTTTTATGCAATTTTAAAGGGGATTTTTTTTTTTACTTTCCCTTTCTGATAGTTCATTGCTAGTGTAAAGAAATGCAACTGATTTCTGTATATTAATTTTGTATCCTGCAACTTTACCAAATTCATTGATGAGCTCTAGTAGTTTTCTGGTGGTGCCTTTAGGATTTTCTCTGTATATATAGTATCATGTCAGTCATCTGCATATAATGACAATTTTTCCTCTTCCCTTCCAATCTGGATACCTTTTATTTCTTTTTTCTTGTCTGATTGATTGCTGTGGCTGATTTCTATTCATTTTATAATGTTTTTACAATAGAAAACATTTTAATAATTTGATATTGACCACCAAAGTTATAATATACTCACAAATCTACACCTTGTGGCATTGACTATATGGCTAATTGAAGTTATCTAAATAATTATGCTTATTTAGTACTAAAGAAAGATCTCAAAGTAAGTGCACACTCTGCTAAATCATATCAGTTTATTTAACACTTTTATGTAGCTTTTACCATGTAAGGCAGACACTGTTCTAAACACTGTATTCATTGAATAACTACCCTATGAGGAAGGTACTGTTACAGAGAACTTTAAGAAACTCAATCAAGGTCACATTGGTCTATGTGGCAGAGCTGAAATTTGAACTCAGGCAGCCTGGCTACATGGTCCAGCTCCTCAATGCTATGCTGCCTTTCAGTTGGCCAATCAAAACACACTTAGTGGACATAAGTGATGCTCGGCACTATGAGGGATGCCAGGAAACAAAGGATACAATCCTAAATTTGAAGAAAACGACCATTCTCTAGGCCTTAGCCATCATCCCCAAATTCTGCTCTCTCAACCTCAGATAAATGTCATCCATGTCACAGCTAAATGCTGGTCACAGAGAAATACCTCCTCTCACCCATAATAACAAAAGTTCTGAATGAAAATCTGCAGCCTATTTGCTTGGCTCTCTATGGCAATGTCAGTGTTTTCAAAGTATGTGCTGAGAAGTCTTAGAAATGTGAAGTTGCCTCATGTTCTGCAAATATTTTACTCAAGTTTCTCTCTGTACATATATTTGTATATACACACCTTCACACACTACATGTATATGTAACTAATGTTACAAATAAGTTTTTAAACTAATACTACAAACTAAAATTACACACTGAAATACATTTTATTGTATACTTTAATACATAGGAAACTCACAATTCATTACGATATGCTCTTGGATTGTCATTGCGCATATCTCAGATGAAAAAGAGTCTCCCTCTATCTCTAATTGAAGAGCATTCTGAGACTGAAAGACAAATTCTTTCAAAGCCAAAAATACTGTTACCATTTGGAAGGTGATATAATATGATGGTTAAGAAGAATGGCACTAGAATCAGTCTAGATACTGTTTCAAGCACAGGTATTTACCACATGAATTTGGGCAAGTTTTAAACCTTCCTGTACCTTAATTTCCTCATCTGTCAAATGGGACAGTACATACCTCACAGAGTTGTAAGAAATAAAGGATGTAAAAATAGACTGGGTTTCCCTGGTGGCGCAGTGGTTGAGAATCCGCCTGCCGATGCAGGGGACACGGGTTCGTGCACCAGTCCAGGAAGATTCCACATGCCAAGGAGGGGCTGGGCCTGTGAGCCATGCCCACAGAGCCTGTGCGTCCAGAACCTGTGCTCCGCAACGGGAGAGGCCACAACAGTGAGAGGCCCACGTACCACAAAAAAAAAAAAAAAAAAATATATATATATATATATATATATATATATATATATATATATATATACTTAGAAAAGTAACTCGGGCAATAAGTACTCAATAAGTATCAGATACTACTATATATACAATATAATATCTAGTGCAAAGATACAATATAATTTCTAGTGCAAATACTTATCTATAAAATCAGTCTTACCTTGTTATCATGCAACCAAAATAAATATGGAATTACCTTAATTCTAACTAATGTTGATATGCAACTGGAAATACCATTTTTCAAGTTTTTGTCTTCATTCAACAGTTGAATTATTGTTATTTTTACAAGTATTGCAAATATAAATAAATTTATACTAATTAAATACTACTCCAATTTGCCGTTTAAAATTTTGTTAGAAAAAAATTTCTGGATTAAAAAAATAATATATTGCATCATAGTGAAATTTGTTTTTATGCTTTATGTTACCTTATTCCAAGGGGAAAATAATTACCTCTTCCAAATATATTTATTTCCTTTCATGGCTACCCTTCATTTAAAGCTTACTTTTGAATAATACATGTTGAAATCAAATTATAAAGAAATATTAGCCCCTTATCTGGTAGAGTGTTATATTGTGGTGGATGATTCTGCTTATCACCAAAGAACAGTCATTTAATCTCTCCTGTATTTCTTCTAAGATTGATTCTTTTCATGACAATAAGACTATTAGAATGTGCAAAGATATTTTAAATAAATGATCTGTGTTTTTTCTTTCTTTTCTTGCAGTCATTCCCAACACAGCACTACAACCCGCCAGCCTTCAGTGACTCTCCAACGGGCCATCTCCCTGGAAGGGTAAGACGATAAGAATAATATGGAGCCTTCTCTTAAACCAAACCGAGCACCCTCGTCACTTTGAGCATAAATTCTTTCCTTTCTCCCTCCCTCCCCACATTACCCCTTTTTTTTCTTTCTGTTAGCAAATATCTATGAAGCTTATGTTACATATATGCCAAGCACCGTGCAAGGTACTACACTGAACAAGTCAAATAAGATCTTTTCCTTCAGAGAACTCATTATCTATTGAGAGTGACAGAAAATATAAACACACACCTGCACATAACAGTGTAAGCATCACACAGGAAATATGTATGAGGGATTAATGAAGGATCGAGAAAGGATATCTGACTGAGAATGGGTATCAAAGAGGGAGGGGGAAACAGGTCAGGATGGTTTCAGAGAAGATATAACTCTCAAGCTGAGAACTGAAGCATCTGTGGATATTTGCCTGACTGACAGACATTGGAAGGAAGGGTACTCCCTTGCAGGAGAAAAAGCACATGCAAAAACATGAACATCTAAGCAGACTTCAGATGTCAGAAGGCCACTGAGTGATTTGGCGCAAGGTGTGCGAGGCAGGAAATGAGAATGGTGATGTTGGCTGGCCAGGCTTACGTGTAGAGGACTTAGTATTTTGTATTTCTAAATTCCCCAGATAGAAGCTGAAGGGGCTGAGAAGGAGGAGTTAACATTTCCATCCACTTGCTTTATAATTGCAACTGATTTAATTGAGAACACTTAATTGGTTACTGCATAAAAATTAAATCACTATTTTTCCAATATCTGTTACCAACTATGCTTTGTTCAACCCTATTTCTCAATGACAAGTACACTTCCTTAATGGCATTTCAGTTAAAAATCTCTATTATTTATTCTATTTTAAAATCTTGTGTTTTCAGTCAAACCTCTGTCTCTCTTTCCAACATAATTAAGATGGGGTCCACCAAAGTGCTCTGGAGTTGATAGAGGAGTGACCTGCTCTCTCTCTCATACCACCCTCTAGATCTTCCTTTCTCTTAGATTTCTTCTCTGGTAGAAATGAAGTTGTTTAAAAAAAAAAAATGGGAAATGGCATTCCTCACATTCTCCTGTGGCAGTCCTCCTTTCCGTTGGCTATCACGGGTGATGTAGCCTGGATGGGTAGAGAACCAAACATGCACCAATGCTAAGAAACTCAAGCAACTCCCCCAGCATGTGGTCCCCTGGGAGCATCAGCGATCTTTTCTACAAAACCCCCTGGCAGTAGCACACTGTAGTCCTCTGATGCACTCACCCACTTTGCCCCAGCTGCATCAATCCCTCCTCACAAGCACATAGTCACCCTTTCTCATCTGTCTTCAGCAGCTTCAAATGTGAGGCTTGCAGACATGAGCAGCATCCATCTTTCCTACCCCTCAGGTGGAACTTACTAGGGCTAGTCCTTGCCTCCTTTCTTTCTCCCTGCCTGACATTCTCATCTTCTCTCCCCAGGGCAAGTCAGCAAACTCCATGACTAAGTGGACATCCACTTGGGAGGGAGATGTTAGCCTTTCCTTCCTGGAACAGCATAAATTTTATAAACACTTTTCATGGGGTGCCCTTTCTTGCCTTTAGCTAAGGAAATCCACCGCATGTCCGCAAACCCATGGGAACATGAGTGAAAGGAATGTGACCTCTGCATGAACACTGCCCTCCCCTCAAAAGGATACCTCCTTCTCTTCCTAGTCCTCCTCTTCTGTTTTTGGTGGTAATGAACATTAAACAATTTTAGCTCCTCTATTAAAAAAGAAAACAAAAACTGAGATAGGAGTGGGGGAGGAGTCAAGATGGCAGAACAGGAGGACATGGAGTTCACCTCTCCCCATAAGTACATCAAGAACGGAACAATTCTGACAGAGCACCAGCTGAACACTAGCAGAGGACCTCGGACACCTAAAAGGACAAGAAAAATCCCCATGCAACTGGGTAGGACAAAAGAAATTTTAAAAAGACAAGAGGAAACAGGACACGACCTGCACCCCTGGGGGGGAACTGAAAGAGGAGAGGTTCCCACACCCAGGGAAGCCCCTCACTAGTAGGGAGATCAGCTAGGACAGGAGGGGAGCTTCAGGGGCTCCGAGGAGAGCACAGCAACCAGCCTGTGGCAGGCAGGACAGAGGAAGACCTACATGAATGGTTGGTGCCACAGCCCTGCACATCCCAGCCTGAGACATGTGTCTGCTGGTGCGGACAGAGGCTGTGTGCTAGAACCTGGGGTTTGGAGAGCAGTCCCAGGGAGGGGAATGCTGTTAGCTGCAAAGAGAGAGCCTGAAGGTATGGGAGTAGAGCTCTATAAGCGGGAATGTTTGTGGAAGAAGCCCAGGCCACCATTGCAGCTCCCCTCCCCACTTGCCAGCCCCTGCCTCCCTGGGCACTAGAAGCCTGAGCAAGCTTGCACACCTCACCCGCCTTGGCCACCGCCTGCAAGAGCAGGCTCACTCACCCCCGCCCCTCCTCCTACCCCACAGCCCAAGCAGGCTCACATGCCCCACCCGCTGCGGCTGCCTCCTTCACCCCCACCCACCCCAGCAGGCTGGCATTTGCCCCACCTCTTGCCGCCTCTGACCCCACCCACCTGGGCAGGCTCTGGGGCAGCCTCTGAAACAGACACTGGTGGAAGGCCCACATGCAGAGGTGGGGCTGAAACCACAGCTGAGCCTCATGGGCCATGCAACTAAGGAAGAAGAGCTGAAATCTCTTCTCACAGCTGTGAGAACTGCGGATTTACACCCCAGCTGCCAGCTTTGTAAACTCAGCACCTGCAGAATATCCAAATGAATGAGTGCTCCCCCAGCTGAGCTGGGTCTAGCTTTAGCAACTGTAGGTTTGTGGGCACATACACATGGGGACTGGACCGGGCCAGAAGCTGAGCTGCCTCCATAGCTCCCACAGCAGGTCCTCGTGCACAATTACTGCAGTCCCGGGACCTGACTGCAGTGGATCTGTGCTGGTAGTCTGGTGAAAACAACGCCTGAAAGACACCAGGGCCAATTGCCAGCATACCCATTGTTAAGGTGGGTCTGAGAGCACTTCCAGCAACAGTATAATTTATGAGCCAGCACAACAGGTGAAAAGTGATGCAACAGAGCACACTCACAGTTGAACAGCTCTAGAGGAGGAAAACTCAGTGGCTTCTCTCCCAGAGAGAGTGCTCCAATCCTGCCTATGTCACACTGCAGGTCAGAAACACAGCTCAGAAACAGATCTTGGGGCCTCTACTCCAACTGGAGAGCAGACCCTGCCCCTGACAGGGCAGTGACAACCTCAGAGCAAGGGGAGGCCCCCGTTCAATATCCAGTGCAGGCTCAGGTCACCACAACATCAGTTACTCCTCTTACCAAGGGGATAATGGCCAACATACACTGAGGAAAGAGGTGGCAGACAAGCATATTAAAAGCAGCTCTAGCACCAAAAAATACTAAACCCACTTAGGCTATACAGGGACGTTCCCACATAAAAATAGCCCTATAAGACAGTCTGAGGGTCAGGCATCGGGAGAAAGAACCCCCCCCCAGAGCATTTGGCTTTGAAGGCCAGTGGGTCCTGAGTGCAGGAGCTCCACAGGACTGGGAGAAACAGAGACTCCACTCTTGGAGGGCGCACACAAGGTTTCACATGCACTGGGACCCAGCACAAAGCAATACCTCCATAGGAACCAGGGCTAGACCTAACTAGGGGTCTTGGAGGGTCTCCTGAGGAGGCAAAGGTCAGCGGTAGCTCATTCTGGGGGCAAGGACACTGGTGGCAGAGGCCCCAGGGAACACTGATCTCTCCCAGAGGTCCCATTTTTGGCACCAAGACCTGGCCCCACCCAAAAGCCTACAAGCTCCAGAGCTGGAATGCCTCAGGCCAAACAACCAGCAAAATAGGAATACAGCTCCACCCATCAGCAGACAGGCTGCCTAAAGTCATACTGAGCTCACAGCTACCTCAAAACACACCCCTTGGCACAGCCCTGCCCACCAGAAAGACAAGACCCAGCTCAACCCACCAGAGGGCAGGCACCAGTCCCTTCCACCAGGAAGCCTGCACAAACCCCAGGACCAACCTCACCCACAGGGGCAGACAACAGAACTAAGAGAAACTATGATCCTGCAGCCTGGGGAAAGGAGACCACAAACACAGAAAGGTAGGCAAAATGAGATGACAGAGAAATATGTTGCAAATGAAGGAACAAGATAAAAACTCACAAGAACAACTAAATCAAGAGGAGATAGGCAATCTACTTGAAGACTAATTCAGAGTAATGATAGTAAAGATGATCCAAAAGTTCAGAAAAAGAATGGAGGCACAGATTGAGAAGATACAAAAAAATGTTTAACAAGGAGCTAGAAGATTTAAAGAACAGAGATGAACAACACAATAACTGAAATGAAAAATACACTAGAAGGAATCAATAGCAGAATAACTGAGGCAGAAGTGAGCTAGAAGACAGACTGGTGGAAATCACTGCCACAGAACAAAATAAAGAACAAAAATGAAAAGAAATGAGGACAGTCTCAGAGACATCTGGGACAACATTAAATGCACCAACATTCACATTACAGGTGTCAACAGAGGAGAAGAGAAAGAGAAAGGGCCTGAGAAAATATTTGAAGATATTATAGCCAAAAACTTCCCTAATATGAGAAAGGAGACACTCACTCAAGTCCAGGGAGTGCAGAGAGTCCCATATAGGATGAACCCAAGGAGGAACATGCCTAGACATATATTAATCAAACTGGAAAAAATTAAAGAGAAATAAAAAATATTAAAGACAACAAAGGAAAAGCAACAAATAACATACAAGGGAATCTCCATAAAATTTTCAGCAGAAACTCTGCAGGCCAGAAGGGAGTGGTAAAATATATTTAAAGTGATGAAATGGAAAAAGCTACAACCAAGAATACTCTACCCAGCAAGGCTTTAATTCAGATTTGACAGAGAAATCAAAAGCTTTACAGACAAGCAAAGGCTAAGAGAATTCACCACCAAACCACGTTTACAACAAATGCTAAAGGAACTTCTTTAGGTGGAAAGAGACCAGCAACTTAATACAACCTTGTGTATATATAGACTGCTATATCAAAACCTCATCAGGGGACTTCCCTGGTGGCACAGTGATTAAGAATCTGCCTGCCAATGCAGGGAACAGGGGTTCAAGCCTTGGTCCAGGAAGATCCCAGATGCGGCAGAACAACTAAGCCTGTGTGCCACAACTACTGAGCCTGCGCTCTAGAGCATGCGAGCCACAAGTACTGAGCCCGCGTGCTGCAACTACTGAAGCCCGCGTGCCTAGAGCTCATGCTCCACAATGAGAAGCCACCGCAATGAGAAGCCCGCACACTGCAACAAAGAGTAGCCCCCACTTGCCTCAACTAGAGAAAGCCCATGCGCAGCAACGAAGACCCAGCACAGCCATAAACAAACAAACAAATAAATAAATTTTTTTAAAAAAGAATAAAACTTAAACATTTAAAAAACCTCATGGGAACTGCAAACCAAAAAACTACGATACACACACACACACACACACACACACACAAAAGCAACCCAAACACACACTAAAGATAGTCATCAAATCACAAGAGAACAAAAGAGGAAGGGAAGGAAAAAAAGCTACAAAAACAAATCCAAAACAATTTTTTTAAATGTCAATAGGAACATACATATTGATAATGACCTTAAATGTAATTGGAACATACATATTGACAATTACCTTAAATGTAGTTGGATTAAATGCTCCAACCAAAAGACATAGACTGGCTGAGTGGATACAAAAACAAGACCCATATAAATACTGTCTACAAGAGACCCACTAGGGACACATACAGATTGAAAGTAAGAGGATGGAAAAAGGTATTCCATGCAAAAGGAAACCAAAAGAAAGATGGAGTAGCAATACTCATATCAGATGAGATAGACTTTAAAATAAAGACTGTTACAAGAGACAAGGAAGAACACTACATGATCAATCCAAGAAGAAGATATAACAATTGTAAATATGTATGCACCCAACATAGGAGCACCTCAATATATAAGCCAAATGCTAACAGCCATAAAAGGGGAAATCAAGAGTAACACAATACTAGTGGGGGACTTTAACACCCCGCTTACACCAATGGACAGATCATCCAGACAGAAAATCAGTAAGCAAACACAGGCCTTAAATGACACATTAGACTAGATGGACTTAATTTTTCCATTCAAAAGCAGAAGAATATACTTTCTTCTCAAATGCACATGGAACATTCTCCAGGATAGATCATATATTGGGCCACAAATCAAGCCTCAGTAAATTTAAGAAAAATGAAATCATATCAAGCATCATTTCGTACCACAAGGCTATGAAATTAGAAATCAATTATAGGAAAAAAAAAACCGTAAAGAAACACAAACACGTAGAGACTAAACAATATGTTACTAAACAACCAGTGGATCACTGAAATCAAAGCGCTCCAACCAAAAGACATAGACTGGCTGAGTGGATACAAAAACAAGACCCATATAAATACTGTCTACAAGAGACCCACTAGGGACACATACAGATTGAAAGTAAGAGGATGGAAAAAGGTATTCCATGCAAAAGGAAACCAAAAGAAAGATGGAGTAGCAATACTCATATCAGATGAGATAGACTTTAAAATAAAGACTGTTACAAGAGACAAGGAAGAACACTACATGATCAATCCAAGAAGAAGATATAACAATTGTAAATATGTATGCACCCAACATAGGAGCACCTCAATATATAAGCCAAATGCTAACAGCCATAAAAGGGGAAATCAAGAGTAACACAATACTAGTGGGGGACTTTAACACCCCGCTTACACCAATGGACAGATCATCCAGACAGAAAATCAGTAAGCAAACACAGGCCTTAAATGACACATTAGACTAGATGGACTTAATTTTTCCATTCAAAAGCAGAAGAATACACTTTCTTCTCAAATGCACATGGAACATTCTCCAGGATAGATCATATATTGGGCCACAAATCAAGCCTCAGTAAATTTAAGAAAAATGAAATCATATCAAGCATCATTTCGTACCACAAGGCTATGAAATTAGAAATCAATTATAGGAAAAAAAAAACCGTAAAGAAACACAAACACGTAGAGACTAAACAATATGTTACTAAACAACCAGTGGATCACTGAAATCAAAGCGGAAATCAAAAAATACCTAGAGACAAATGACAACAAAAACACTACGATCCAAAACCTATGGGACACAGCAAAAGCAGTTCTAAGAGGTAAGTTTTTAGCAATACAATCTTACCTCAGGAAACAAAATCTCAAATAAACAACCTAACATTACACCTAAAGCAACTAGAGAAAGAAGAAGAAACAAAACCCAAAGTTAGTAGAAGGAAAGAAATCATAAACGTCAGGGCAGAAATAAATGAAATAGAGACTAAAAACTAAAAAAGATCAGTGAAACTGAAAACTGGTTCTTTTTCCTTTTTCTTTGAAAAGATAAACAAAATTGATAAACCATTAGCCAGACTCATCAAGAAAAAAAGGGAGAGGGCCCAAGTCAATAAAATCAGAAATGAAAAAGGAGAAATTACAACTGACACCACAGAAATAAAAAGGATCATAAGACACTACTACAAGCAACTATACACCAATAATATGGACAACCTAGAAGAAAAGGACAAATTCTTAGAAAGGTACAACATTGCAAGACTGAACCAGGAAGAAATAGAAAATATGAACAGACCAATCACAAGTACTGAAATTGAAACTCTGATTTTAAAACTTCCAACAAACAGAAGTCCAAGACCAGACGGCTTCACAGGTGAATTCTATCAAACATTTAGAGAAGAGTTAACACCTGTCCTTATGAAACTATTCCAAAAAAACTGAGAGGAATGAACACTCCCAAACTCATTCTATGAGGCCGCCATCACCCTACAGCAAAAAAAAAAGAAAATTACAGGCCAATATCACTGAAGAACATAGATGCAAACATCCTCAACAAAATACCAGCAAACTGAAACCAACAACACATTAAAAGAGTCATACACCATGATCAAGTGGGATTTATTCCAGGGATGCAAGGATTTTTCAATATCCACAAATCAATCACTGTGATACACCACAAAAACAAATTGAAGAATAAAAACCGTGTGATCATCTCAATAGATGCAGAAAAAGCTTTGGACAAAATTCAACAGCCATTTATGATAAAAAGAAAGTGGGCATAGAGGGAACCTATGTCAATATAATAAAGGCCATATATGACAAACCCACAGCTAACATCATTCCTAATGGTGAAAAACTGAAAGCATTTCATCCAAGTTCAGGAAAAAGACTTTCATTCAACATAGTATTAGAAGTCCTAGCCATGGCAATCAGAGAAGAATAAGAAATAAAAGGAATCCAAATATGAAAAGAAGAAGTAAAACTGTCACTATTTGCAGATGTCATGATACTATACATAGAAAATCCTAAAGACGACACTAGAAAACTACTAGAGCTCATCAATGAATTTGGTATAGTTGCAGGATACAAAATTAATACACAGAAATCTCTGGCATACTTATACACTAACAACAAAAGATCAGAAAGAGAAATTAAGGAAATAATCCCATTTACCATCACATCAAAAAGAATAAAACACCTGGGAATAAACCTACATAAGGAGGCAAAAGACCTGTACACAGAAAACTATAGGATGCTGATAAAAGAAATCAAAGTTGACAAAAACAGATGGAGAGATATGCCATGTTCTTGGATTGGAAGAATCAACGTTGTCAAAATGATTATACTGCCCAAAGCAATCTATAGATTCAATGCAATCCCTATCAAATTACCAATGGCATTTTTGACAGAACTAGAACAAAAAATTTCACAATTTGTATGGAAATACAAAAGACCCCGAATAGCCAAAGCAATGTTGAGAGAAAAAAACAGAGCTGGAGGAAGCAGGCTCCCTGAGTTCAGACTATACTACAAAGCTACAGTCATCAAAACAGTATGGTACTGGCACAAAAACCAGAAATATAGATCAATGGAACAGAATAGAAAGTCCAGAGATAAACCCACGCACTTATGGTCAACTAATCTATGACAAAGAAGACAAGAATATACAATGGAGAACAGTCTTTTCAATAAGTGGTGCTAGGAAAACTGCACAGCTACATGTAAAAGAATGAAATTAGAACACTCCCTAACACCATACACAAAAATAAACTCAAAATGGATAAAGACCTAAATGTGAAACCGGATACTATAAAACTCTTAGGGGAAAACATAGGCAGAACACTCTCTGACATAAATATCTTTTTTGATCTTCTCCTAGAGTAATGAAAATAAAAACAAAAATAAATTAAATTAAATGTAAAAGCTTTTTCACAGCAAAGGAAACCATAAACAAGATGAAAAGACCACCCACAGGATGGGAGAAGATATTTGCAAATGATGTGACCAACAAGGGATTAATCTCCAAAGTATACAAACAGCTCATGCAGCTCAATATCAAAAAAAAAAAAAAAAAATCCCAAAATGGGCAGAAGACCTAAATAGACATTTCTCCAAAGAAAACATACAGATGCCCAAAAAGCACATGAAAAGATGCTCAACAGGGCTTCCCTGGTGGTGCAGTGGTTGAGAATCCGCCTGTCGATGCAGGGGACGTGGGTTGGTGCCCCAGTCTGGGAAGATCCCACATGCCGCAGAGCGGCTGGGGCCATGAGACATGGCCACTGAGCCTGCGCGTCCGGAGCCTGTGCTCCGCAATGGGAGAGGCCACAACAGTGAGAGGCCCGCATACCACAAAAAAAAAAAAAAAGAAAAAAAGAAAAAAGATGCTCAACATCACTAATTATTAGAGAAATGCAAATCAAAACTATGAGGTACCACCTCACACCAGTCAGAATGGCCATGATCAAAAAAAAAAACTACAAACAATAAATGTTGGAGAGGGTGTGGAGAAAAGGGAACCCTCCTACACTGTGGGTGGTCATGTAAATTGGTACAACCATTAAGGAGAATAGTATGGAGGTTCCTTAAAAAACTAACTATAGGGCTTCCCTGGTGGCACAGTGGTTGAGAGTCCGCCTGCCGATGCAGGGGACGTGGGTTCATGCCCCAGTCCGGGAAGATCCCACATGCCACGGAGCAGCTGGGCCCATGAGCCATGGCCACTGAGCCTGCGCGTCCGGAGCCTGCGCTCTGCAACGGGAGAGGCCACAACAGTGAGAGGCCCGCATACTGAAAAAAAAAAAAAAAACTAACTATAGAACTATCATATGATCCTGCAATCCCACAGCTGTGCATATATTTGGAGAAAACCATAATTCAAAAAGATACATGCACCCCTATGTTCACTGCAGCACTATTTACAATAGCCAAGACATGGAAGCAACCTAAATGTCCATCGACAGATGAATGGATAAAGAAGATGTGGTACATATATACAGTGGAATATTACTCAGCCATTAAAAGGAATGAAATTGGGTCATTTGTAGACACGTGGATAAATGAGATGTGGTACATATATACAATGGAATACTACCCAGCCATAAAAAAGAACGAAATAATGCTATTTGCAGCAACATGGGTGGACCTAGAGATTATCATATTAAGTGAAGTAAGCCAGACAGAGAAAGACAAATATCATATGATAACACTTACATGTGGAATCTAGTAAAAAAAGAAATGATACAAATAAACTTATTTACAAAACAGAAACTAACTCACAGACCTCGAAATCAAACTTATGGTTACCAAAGGGGAAATATGGGGGGAAGTGATAAATTAGGAGATTGGGATTAACATATACACACAACTATATATAAAATAGATAACTAATAAGGACCTACTGTATAGCACAGGCAACTCTACTCAACATTCTGTAATAACCTACATGGGAGGTGAATCTGAAAAAGGATGGAGACATATATATATATAACTGATTCACTTTGCTGTACACCTGAAACTAACACAACACTGTAAGTCAACTATACTCCAATAAAAAAAAAAACAGAGATAGGAGTGGATGGCTAAACAGAAACTTTGCTCTGGAAGAATTAAGTAACTCTTTTCTCAACAGTAAGTAACTCATTTCTCAACAGTAAACTACTATCTCCATTGCGACATTTGTCTATTCCATTTAAAAAAAAAAAAAGACACAAGAAGTTCTCAGTCAATACTTCAGACCATTTGGTTCTGTAATAATGTACAAGATGGTCTAGATCATGGATCCTCACCAGACTCCCAGAATTTAAACCAGGGCTAAGGAAGTTGCTAGCTATGTGATAGCAAGTTACTTGATTTCGTTGTGCCTCAGTTTCCTAATTAATGTAAAATGGAAATACTGATGATGATTCCTTGTAGAGTTCTTTCAAGAATTAAAATTATATATACATATAATTTTTTATAATAGTACTGGCATTATATGTGTGTTACAGTAGTTGTTGCTGTTGTTATACATAATATATACTTAATTAATAAGGCATGAGAGTTTCTAATATATATTAAATAAGGATTTGTTAAAAGTCAGGGACTGGTATCTTTGCTATATTCTGGAGAGGCATTTTCCTATATATATGGGTAATAATCATTTGTGGAAGTATTTCAAATCATTGTTTGAGTTTGCCTCATTGCTGAGTTCATATTTATATTAAAAATACTTTAATTACCAAGATTATATTTAAGTGCTTATTAAACAAGGAAAGAATAACCTAAGCTGTTTCTACACGTCAGCTTATCCTCAGTGCCAAAAGAAGAATTTAGGACCAGAATAAGAAATGTTCTTACATTTCTAGTATATATATATCTTAAAAAGTTAAAGTAAAGAGACCACTTCAAAACATGAGAGGAAATAATCTTTGCAGCCTGTGAGCATTCTCCAGTTGGACTTGAGAACATCCAACAGTCATCACCTGCAGTGCAAGTTCATGCAGGCTTGTGACTGTACCCTCCATACTACCGTCCTTGGTTTTCTCCTTCTAGAAAGTGCCACAGTTTAGACAAAACTCTTCCACAAAACACAGTTGCTTGTCATATCCTCCAAAGGATGTGACTGGTTTTGAATTCTGCATGTAAAATTGGATATGTGGAAAGGACCAAGGAAAAGACATCCAGAGTTAACAAAGGGATGAGACAGCATTTTATCAAGAAAACACTAACAGATTAGGATGCTTTGGTTTGAAGAAGAAAGCTTCATTAGATGCTTAATGAGATCATATTCAAAATGTGCAATTTATTGGGAACAAAAATAGTACAAATTCATGGCTATTTCTTCAAGGGAAGAGAAAAGAAACTAACATTTATTGGGTGCTTATAAGGTGCCAGGCCATCTATCTATCCGTCCATTCATCCATCCATCCATCCATCTATCTACCTTATCTGATTTTATTTCCAAAATAGTCTTGTAAAATAGGCATCTTTTTTTTCTAAAAATGGAGTCTCAGACACATTAAGTAATTTTCCCAAAGATCTTTACATAGAAAATAGCAAGCCTAGATTGGAAATCAAATTTGACTTCACTGTCCAACTCCATGCCCTATAATGCGGCATGAAAAGTCTTTATTGACTGGGAAAGCACTGGTCCCACCATTTATAAGCCACATTCAGGCTAAGTTAGACATAGTGAAGAAGTTCCTAGGATAAAAAATGATAAAGAAGTAGAACTGACTCTCAGCCTAGAAATCACTAAGTAGAATGACTAACCCCGGCATCTGGGGTGGCACCGGAGGCCCACATGCACACTAAGTGCCTAAGGTGTTAGTTGTGGTAGAGACGAGCATGTGGAGGCTGAGCTCACCACTGGTCTCCAGCTCACCTTCCTAGATCCTTATAAAGACCTCCTTTGGGGCTTCCCTGGTGGCGCAGTGATTGAGAGTCCGCCTGCCGATGCAGAGGACGGGGGTTCATGCCCCGGTCCGGGAGGATCCCACATGCCGCGGAGCGGCTGGGCCCGTGAGCCATGGCCGCTGAGTCTGCGCGTCCGGAGCCTGTGCTCCGCAATGGGAGAGGCCACGGCAGTGAGAGGCCTGCCCACCGCAAAAAAAGAAAAAAAAGAGACCTCCTTTGGCAGCGTGCAGGGTGGCTATCATCCCACAGTTTAGTCATTACACAAAGAATCCTTCCTTCAGCTATGCTAAATAATGGCTTTTCCTTCTAGAGCTATTTCCAAACCTTTTCCTTCTTTCTTCTTATTCACAAAAGCTTATTAGCAGTTTGCCAATAAGCAGTCTTTCAGCATTTTGCACTGTTTTCCACTTGAGTGAAATGACCTCTGTGATAAATGCAATCACTAACTCTAATTCTCTGTTAAGATGAAGCCAAAAATGTGAAGGCCTTACCCTGATGTCATAACACGAGTGACTCCATTTCTAAAAAACAGAAAACGGTATTCTCAGCTATGTCCCATTGTTCCAACTGGTATAAAGCAGTTTGCCTCATATCTAGTTAATAATGAACTATGAAAAATATTCTGTTCCCTGCAATCATAGAAGAAAACTGACTCTGGAATGAAAGAATTAGTTTTGAATCCTGACCTCTCTGCTGTCTGTTGTTAATCTTAAACAGGACCCATCCCCTCCCTAAGCATGAGCTGCCTCCTCAGCCAAAAGGGAGAAAAGCATAGCACTCACCAACTTTCTGTAAAAGCAGCGGGTACCTGTAGGACCCTCAATAAGTACTAGTTGAATATATGCTTCGTCCAAGTATTGTGAGAAAACAAACAAAACTTTCATTTTTAAAGCTTAGGTTAGTTTGAAGACCCACGTTGCAACTTGTTATTAAATACATATATATGTACCTATGTATGTAAAACATTTCTTGCTATAAAATAAAATATTTGAGGTAGAATTAATCTTGCATTGCTGGAATATTTAGAAGGGGACACCTCAGTAATCCTCTACAAAGCCCAGAGCACTAAAGTTTATGCTATATGTCCCAGCTGGCCATCAAATACGTAGATAATGTGGCATACAATCACTGTCACTGAACGCATAGTGGGAGAGGTAGTTTTCATTTTGCATAGGCCAATGGGTCTTTAGCAGGTTTCCCATTAAGGTGTTATACTGCTGAACGTGGGTAATCAGCTGAAATTGGAAATTTCATTATTTCAAAATTCTCCTTGCTAGTGCTTTCGTGAAAAACAACTACTTAGGATATTTATTAAAATGAATGTGCTTTAAAAGGCCATAGGTTTATATATTTTTCACTGAAGTTGCTATTTCCTTGACATAAAATAAGTGGAAATATTTCAGATTTCCAGTTAATTCGATCCATAGAGACAACAAAACTGTCTAACTGAGCCTCTACCTAGAGTTACTGCTGTTTTTTAAATTGATATCTGAATCATCTATAACTATGCTAGACATAACGAGGCAGAATAACATCCCCATTAACAGTGTGAGCTCCTTGCTTCAGGTTCAAGTTGACAGATGCAGCCCATATCTTAATCTCCTCTTCCTCCTGAGACCCCATTAAAAAGAAGCTAATGGAATAAAAAAAAAAAAGGACAGTCCATATCAGTAAAGGAAATGAGAAGGGAGCGTCAAAGGCCAAAAGATTTCAGCATACTTCTGCATGACAGAAAGCAGATGGAAGGGTAATAATTGAAGAAACAGAACAAAGCAGTCCCTGCCTTAGATCACCTACAGAGGAAAGGCATGCGCTGTACCTTACACAGCTCCGGGGGCACCTTACACATGGTATTCTATGTGACTGCCATCTCCTGGAGATGTGTTTCCAGGGATGCCACCCACAAAACAGCCCACCACAGTGAAGCTGCAAAGTATAGAGGAGCCCACAGCTCAGGAGGAAGCAGATCCGCCTAACAGAACCCAGGAAACTCGGAGACTTCAGAATAGTGACAACAGATGGAATTGAGAGCAGAGCCTGAGAATAGAAGATGCCCCCACTCAGCATGCACACCCCTGCACACAGAACAGCTGCCAGGCGAGCACTTACCACCAGTCAGAAAATGAACTTTCTGCTCTGAAGAAATAGGATGACTCTTCTGAGGAACCCAGATAAGCTCATTCGAATAGTGCCCCACACAAAAGCCCTGAACTATGTGCTAGTTAGGGGGACAGTTTCGGGTTTGCTTCCCTAACCTGAAGCCTTTCAGTGAAAAAGTTTTGCCTTTATATGCAACACTTTCTGAGAGCTTTCTACTACCTCATTCTTAAATAGGAACAGACAACCACGGGTTACCAAATATCTTAACAAACCTACCAAGTGACAGAAACAAGATTAAAACACTTAACAAAAACTATCCTCAGGAAGACAGAAGGCTTTTGTTTGTTCTGGGAACAAAATAGAATTTAATGAAATAAAGTTGACCTTTGAACAATGTGATTTGAACTGTGCAGGTCCACTTATATGCTGATATTTTTCAATAATAAATACTATAGTACTGCACTACCTGCAGTTGGTTGAATTCACGGATGTGGAGGAAACTCAGATATGGAGGGCTGACAATAAATTATACTCAGGGGCTTCCCTGGTGGCGCAGTGGTTGGGAATCCGCCTGCCGATGCAGGGGACGCGGGTTCGTGCCCCGGTCCGGGAGGATCCCACATGCCGCGGAGCGGCTGGGCCCGTGAGCCATGGCCGCTGGGCCTGCGCGTCCGGAGCCTGTGCTCCGCGACGGGAGAGGCCGCAGCAGTGAGAGGCCCGCGTACCGCAAAAAAAAAAAAAAAAAAAAAAATTATACTCAGGTTAACCCCCACCGTTTGTTCAAGGGTCAACTGCTCTAGTATAAACATATGTTTAGCAATAGGGAAGTAACCACTAGAATTAAAACTGAAATGGTTAAAAGTGATTGCCTCTGGGAAGCTAGGTAGGATTCTCAGGAGAGGTGACACAAATTACATTTTGAAGAATGTATTTGGAACTAGGCAGGGGTTTTAAAAAAAAAAAAAAAAAGAAGAAAATCATGTGCAAAAAAACCTAGAAGTACTTTACTAATACTGCAAAGACCAAGAAGTACCTTCAGCTACTCAAATATCTTCCTTTTGTCCAGTAGAGGACATACACTGTTTTATCTTACCTTAGAAGATCATTTTAGCAACAATATAGAGGCAGAATTTTCTACAAACTAGCATTTTCACATCAATAAAATACCTGCCCTGAAAGATGTTAACCAGCCTCTATGAATAGAAGGAATTCATATGGAGTGGATATTTTGTCTAATTGACCCCAACCAAAAATTTCTCCCAAATCCAGATGTCAGTAAATATCCCAAGAAGAACCAATAAGTGGTCTTTCCTATGAACAAATGCATCTAAGGGAACCCATCCTCTCAGGTTGACTGGTCTGTGGTGGTATCACTGTCATTCTTGCTCAGTCGAACAGGCCTGTCGCTGTAGCGATAGCCGTGTACTACCTCTGTTTGGCACAAGAGACTCCCTCTCCACACTCTAAGGCCACGACAGGCCCTGAGACCATGCATTGGTGGAGCCAGGGAGCCTCTGGTGTTCCCATATTGGGCCTGAACAGCTGTCCTTTCCAATGACACTCTGGGAACAGGACCTCAACTGGAATCATTTGCTATTTTGTTCTCTATCCAGCTCCTTTTGCCTTAATAGAGAAGCTTTTGTACAGCTAACATATTTCCAATTCCCCAGAACGATGCTGATTTAAAGTACTCAGTCAGTCTTCTTAGTCTAAGTACCTACATATTTAGTTCCAAAATATATGGTCACTGTAGAAAGTGGAAGCATTATTGACCTGAGAATCAGGAGCCCTGGATTCTGCATTCAAGTCAGCCACCTCTTACTCTGTGATTTTGAGTGGATCTCAGTTACCTCATATACAAAGTGATGAGGTTGAGTTAAACAGTGTGTTAGATTCCTTCCCACTCTTAACATTTTATAATTTCATGAGTTTTGAAGGATATAAAAGTTTGGCTTCCAGACTTATAGAACTATTTCCAGAAATGAAACCTTAGGGACCACTGGACTCTAAACAGCTGGCCCTCAGGGGTAGTTGGCTTGAGTTATCTCTACCCACCCACTCGCAGACCCAGCCACCTTTCCCGAATCTAACCGGCGTGAATGCTCAACTTCCTCCAACACATTTCTGCACCCTGACCCTCAAAAGCAGTGCTAAGCAGTGTTTCCCAGAGTAACTAAGGAGCCGGATGTGCTGAGAAATACACTGAATTACTTGCAGATCTAAAGGAGGGACTTCGTTCAGGTTGTATAGTTGCTGGGGTCAGTGGTCAATAATCGTTATTTGCCACAGAAATATAAGTGACCTCACCAAAACAGAGGGGCAAGTTAGGTTACTGAAGAGGATTTTTGTATATTTTTAGAATATACAAAAATACATATAGTTGTTACCCCCTTTATTTTGCCCTCCGGCCCACTGAAGAGTTTATTTAGGGAGAATATAGGAAAATTAAAGAGACAAACAGCTAGTTGATTTTTATAAATGCCTGAAAGAAATCAAACTCCCTCCACAAAAAAAAAAAAAAAAAAAAAAAAAAAATTTTTTTTTCTTCTGATTTATAGTCCAATAAAGACAGACCATCTTCTTGGGTGAGATTCCCACCCTTACTTTTGCTGCCAGTTCACCTGCAGAAGGACCTTAGCTGCGTGAAAAGACTAAGAAAGTTTATGGCCCCCTCCTTCCATCCCAGAAGGGGAGAGTGAACTTCAGAGCTTAAACCTCAGGGGAATTATTAGGAATTAATCAGAGCAGCGGGTAACCCCTGATCATCTCTGTTTCCCCCAATTCACAATCACGTGTTTTCTTTTCATTTCTCCTCGTGTCCCTGCAGTTTCCACCTCTGCTCCTAGTTGAGCTGTCAGCTCATTTTTCTTAGCCCCGTTTCTACTGGCCTACTGCTTCTTTTTTCCATTTCTTTACTCCAAAAGACATCCTTTCCTAGGCCTTATAATCTTTCTTCCTTACATGTGTAGAGCTGAAATATAAAAGGTGTCATCACAGTAAACTTTAAGGATTGCCAAAAATTTATCAGTGTTGAAAAAATGCTGAGGCTGCAGAGAACTGGGAAATATTTAAGGGCTACCAATACATGGGATTCTAATTCTCTCACAGGGCTTGGATTTCTATCGCCATCTGCTGTTGAAATAACAACTGTGTTTCAAAAAAAAAAAAAAAAATTGTCCAATTCTTTACATAGGACAGACAGAAGCTTCCAAATTTGGAATTTCGAGCAAAATATCAAAAAAGATTTTAGAAGATGACATTGAGAATCTAGATTTATATTTTCCCAGGTAAAGACTTTTATAAACATTAACCATTGTCATCATTATTCCACTGAGGAAAGCCTTCCTTAAAACCATGAAAACAGGAAAGATGTAAAATAAGGAATGTAGAACACTCCATCATAAAAGCAGGCAGTTCAGAAACATAGACAGTAAAGTTCAAAAAGGATATTTTCTATATTCAAATGCTAAAAATATAACATTAAAAACTACATATTTAACACTAGCTGATATGTTGTAAGTGCTTTATGTGGATCTCATTTGGTTCTAATGACAATTATTATCATTATGTATGAGAATACTAACCCACTTTATGGATGCGGACACTGAGGCTTAGAGAAGTTAAGGTTGGTGCCCAAGGTCACAGCCAGTAAGAGGCAGAATTGAGACTGGAACCCACATTTCTAAGTCACCACCCTCTCTTGCCTCCTCAGAATTACATGTGTTTTGTTATTCCAAGTTGGCCAATTTGGAGGCCTAAGTAAGACACTGAAATACGATGTGGCGCTCAATATGATTTCTGGGGTTTTGGAAGTTTTTAGTCATTGTCAAAAATCCAGATTCATGGGCTTCCCTGGTGGCGCAGTGGTTGAGAGTTCGCCTGCCGATGCAGGGGAACTGGGTTCGTGCCCCGGTCCGGGAAGATCCCACATGCCGCGGGGTGGCTGGGCCCCAACATAAGAGCACCTCAATACATAAGGCAACTGCTAACAGCTATAAAAGAGGAAATCCGGGCTTCCCTGGTGGCGCAGTGGTTGAGAATCCGCCTGCCGATGCAGGGGACGCGGGTTCGTGCCCCGGTCCGGGAAGATCCCACATGCCGCGGGGCGGCTGGGCCCGTGAGCCATGGCCGCTGAGCCTGCGCGTCCGGAGCCTGTGCTCCGCAACGGGAGAGGCCACAACAGTGAGAGGCCCGCGTAACGCAAAAAAAAAAAAAAAAAAAAAAAATCCAGTTTCATGTAAGAACATTAACAAAAATAGAATGACCACCTAACGTGATTTCACTAGCTTGAAACGTGCTGAACTAGAAGAAATGGAGGAATAATATTTCCCCACTGTTGGCATATGTTTTACCCTGCAGAACTAGGAAGAAACCTGGAAGTGACAGATTAGGAGTCTGGTTATGCAGAGCTGCTGGGCTATCCTGTTCAGTGGCCTTGCACACGGAGGTTGCTCAATGCCAAGCAGCTGGAATTTATCTTAGAGGGATGCCACAGAGTCCACTGGGGAGTTTGGTTTAGGGGTTTTCTATAAATAGTACTTATTTTCTGTGCATAGTTCAATGCCAACATGATTACTTATCCCTGCATATATTCCTTGGAAAGCTTTTTATTTTTAATAAATTGGTTTAATAAAGGACTCAAAGTAAATTGTAAATAAACTTCCTCCTCGTTATTATATAATTATACATTTGAAACAGTGTGCTACAGAATATTCAACTAGAAAATTGCTCCTCTTAATCAATATTCATAATAATTAATGCTAATAATAATATGATCACCCATGACACTGACTGATATGGCATTGGAAAGCTAGTTAGTACACTGAATGAACCAAGGAGGAATCAAGAAAACACCCAGTTGCATGTTTGTTAGACCAGTAAAAATGAATACAGGAAACATTATTCCATGACAGGATTTAGCTGCCCAAACTGTTAGAAAGTTATATCAATCACAAGACTCCTAATTGTTGTTCTGGCTCCAACCTGCTCTTTATATTTGCACTATTATCCGTCTTTGAATACTGTCCTTTTTTTTTTTAGCATCTTTCCAGTATTAAGGCTACCCTTGCTGACTTGAGTCTGTTATGACCAATCAATAAATTCAATTGGGATTATAATGATGAGCCATGCAGACACTAACTCTGCCCTCAGTCTGGTGGGAAGAAGCAGACATTAATCAAATAATTGCACAAACAAATGCAAATCTATACCTGGGCCAAGTGCTATGAAAAAACGACCTGTGCTGCTCTGAGTGTCTGGAATAGGGGATCTGACCTCCTCAGGAAGGTCAGGGAGGTCTTGGAAGCCTCTGAAAAATGAGTAGGCATTAACTAGGCAAAGAGAAAGAAAGGGCTATCATCAACGGCTGCACAAGCAATGATTAAGAATGTGTCTGAGTGTATTTCTGAGCTGAGCACAGACTAGAACATGAATTCAGTAGAGCTTGCTATTTAGA
Organism: Physeter macrocephalus; assembly: GCF_002837175.3. Lineage (NCBI taxonomy): Eukaryota > Metazoa > Chordata > Mammalia > Artiodactyla > Physeteridae > Physeter > Physeter macrocephalus. The sequence continues at coordinate 49,162,697 of NC_041229.1, forward strand.
AATTTATAAGGAGGCTGACTCATGGTTGACTGTCTCCTCCAGAGAGGCCATCTGATGGAGATTTTCAGTGCTTATCAGAAATGTGTGATCTCTGCAAAGATGTAATCCTCTAAATTCCATCTCTGAGCCATTCTGCTGTTCTGTTATTTTTTTGTTTGTTTGATGTATGTCTTTGCTTGTTTATCTGTCTGTGTGCCAGAATGTAGAGATCCTTCCTCGCTGCTGCTGCATGCTACTCTCCTACTCTCCCAACTGTTCTCCCTGGCCCCTCTTATTTTCTGTGTTTTCTCCCTCTCCCCTCCCTTTTCCCTAGAAACTTTCTCCTCCTCCTCCTCTTCTTTTACTTTTTATTCTCCAGTCATTTCTTTCTTTTTCCTTTTATTCTTCTCTTTTGCTGTTCACCCTGAAGGTACTAGGCTTATGTTTGTATAGTGCAATGCAATTTACAAAGGCATCTCAAGGACATCACTCCATTTGGCCCCAATAACAAATTTTTTTAAAAGGAGGCTGGGTAAGAATCACTTATCCTGTTTACAGACATGTCAGAAGGTGAGTGGCTTTTTCAAGATTGTGTAACTGTGAAGGGGAAAAGCCTTGACTGTAACCCATATGCCTATCTCCCAGCCCCATACTCTCACCACTAGACCATCTTGTCTTAACAGAAATGTCAAAGATATACCAACCACATCTTTTAGTCTGATGGACAGAGTAGGTCCTTCTCTGTCCTGTTATTCACAAAGACGCATCTAATCAGAAGTCATGGTCAGAGGGTTTATGGTTGTTCATCCATCACATGGGTAGAAACAGCCTCATTCTCATCTGATGAATATTTACTGGACATCACATGTGACCTTGACCTGAACCACTTATAAAGAATGATTTTCGTTATATTTTACCTTGCCTGCCTATGACCCAGGAGGTGGCATGGCTGTGGAGAGCAGGAAATGAAGAGGATTGCTTTGAGTATCATTTGTCAGCCTTCATTAGATTACTCCTCTTGAAACATCCATCTTTATATATCCAAACTGAATCTGGTGTTTTTCTCTGCATGTATTGCTAATCCCTCAGACACCCTCAAATTTCATTAGGATTTCTGTTTACTTCCTTCTCCTGGCCAATTACAAAAGAGTTTAAAGAAAGAGCACATCCATATCCTATGCCATAAGCCAGATGTCCCTCTATTACAGAAAAACAGTCAGTAGTCTTTATCCTTTATTTAATCTCTCTGCTTTACTTAATCTCTCTGATTTCCAGTCCTGGTAAATGTTTACTCCACTGAAGTATGCTTTTAAGATGTGGGTCAGCAATCTTTGAGTGATGGATCATAGTCAGTTAAAGGTTCCTGCTTGTTACATGGAAAAATTAGACTGCTCAAGAAGACTTGTCTAGGAGACAAGCACCATCCATCCATTCATTCAATCAGTGATTTGACTGATGAATCTCTCATTCATTCTTTCGTTCAACTAGTGTTTTCTGTATGCCCAGTATATGCCAGACAGACACTCTAGTGAGGCATTTGAGAAAATCAAGAAGAAAAAGGCCCAATTCCTGCCTTTGAGGAGCACACAGTCTAGTGAGAGTGACAGAATGTTGAAAACTGCAAAAATTCACTGAGCTTACATCTATGTAATTTCAGGATAAAAGAAAAAGCAGCTAATTTGGAGGAAACTAGTAGCACTATTCAGATGTGGGTTCAGTGATTTTTATTAAGTGACTACCAAACCCAAAGGGAAGAGAGCACCCTCTTCAGACTGAGGAATTTTCATGCTCACATGGGCTGGTATCAAGAGTGGGGAATTTTCCCTTCTCCAGGTCTATAAAAGCGACATGGAAGTGTAGAATAAAGCCATGCTTTTCACAGCCTATTCAATTTTGCAAATAGAGAATTCTCCTGTGGTGGAGCATTAATTATGCACATTAATGGGAAAATTGCATTTCAATATCAACATTGCATAATATTAAAATATATAAACATGTCTCCCCTTACAGTGCTTTTCCTGCACCTCTGAAATACTTGCTTGTCCTCAAGTCCCTCTCCTCAGTAGAGCAGCCTGGTATAATTTAAAGAACACAGCCTTTTGATTTATCTCTACCTTCATTTAAAAACTGGCTCTTACTAGCTGCATCACCTTGAGCTGTTACTGAAACTTCTCTGTTTCTTTAATCTATAGAGAAGGGATTAATATCTACTTCATAAGACTGATTTGAGAATTTTGTTTTTAAAAATATGTAAATATCCTAGCATAGTAGGTCCACAGTAGGAATTAGCTCTCTCTCTCCTCTCTCCCTATATTTCATCTGCCGCTTTTCTTTCTGATGTGCTAGAACCTCATACCTCTTCTTCCATACCAGGAATCCATTAACAAGCAAATGAAACCTCCTTTCATTGTTCATTTAACAGACATTTCCTGTGCACCTCTCATGTGCCCCTGGGGAGACATAGTCAAGAGTGTGGAAGACAGAACATAGCACACAGTAGAGAAGCAAAGGAAGAAGAGAGAGTATGCCCATTTAGAAAGAGACACCAAGGGTTCAAACGCCCTTCTAGACCCAAAGAAATGCAATGGCAGACTTTCAGAAAGAGTTGCAGATGTGAAAAGGATATTTTTGGGTAAAGTGTCACCTCAGACCACCTCCTTATTTTACACATGACAGAATAAGTCCAGAGCCTGTGCAACTGTGTGCTAGCTCACATACATGCACACATAAATGCTCTTTCCATACCCCTGGGTCTCCATTGATTACCATTATATTAAAAGGGTTTATAAGAAACTTGTACATATGTGTCCTTAGGAGCCTTTTCAATTGCCAAAATAACAGATTACATTTCTGCCACACAACTTAATGCTTGTAGTTTCTATCTTGTTTTGTGTACAGGAGTTTCTCCCCACTTTAGGTGCAGAACTCCTAAGGGTGGCTCCTAGGTTTTATCCTATCATGTAGTTATGAAGCGATCTCCCAAGCATGGACTATGTTTAACAAGTTATGATTTGTTAAAGTTCCTTCTCCCATTATGACCTAAGGAATCAGGGATTCACTTTCCCTGAGTGACTGATTTTCTCCGCTTCCAGTCATTTTTTTTTCAATAGAGGAGATAAGCCAATTGATCATACAAGGTATAAGGTAGTGGAAGCAGCAAAGGCTTTTATAGGCAATTAGGAGTATGAATGCTGCTGCTACCACTTTTAACTGATCAACCTTGAACAAGAACCCTAACCTTTCACCTTTGGCATGGAATAGAGCCACAGCTATCAAAGGTCAAGGCTTGTATTTAATAATACATGTGATTTTTGCAGAAGGAGATAGCATCATGATTACCTGGCCTTGCCTGTCAAGAAAACACACATCTCTGTGAGGAGCTGCCTTGTAATATTCTCCTAATTTTAACTTATTTAGTTTCCATCCATAATTTGGGAAAAGGGAGTTAATATGAGAATTAGAGTTGCCAAATATCTAAAATATTGTCATGTCCAATCATCTACTTTCTATATGGAGAAACTATTCTGAGGCCAGAGACAGGCAGAAGATTTTTTTCAAGGCCACACCAAAGTTAAGACCAAAATTCAGCTCCTAATATCCTAGCCAAGGACTCCTCTCTTTCCAGAGAAGGATGAGGATGAACAAGACTCTTCATTCCTGTGGTTATTCTTTTTTCCCTTTCTCATGTCTTATCTGCTTTTATCCTCCACCTAAGACTTAGATGAGGTACATTGGCTCTTCTAGAAATGTATGACTTTAGCACTAAGAGGTGAGGATTATGGCTTAAGTGACACATCCAAGCACCAGGAAACCCAGATCAAATTGAGCTACAGTGTGGCACCATAGTGAGTCATACACAGGGTTTGTGAGTTAAGCTCCTATAATACCCTACTGTAGATGTAGATTTACCAAGATGAAAGAGACAAATTCACTTAGAGCTTTTACATGGTTGTTGTTTTTGTTTCTTTCGCCTGTAGAAGGAATGATAATGGGGAAACAGGACTTATTTTAGGGGAAAGATGGTGGGAAGAGATGTAAAATATCAGAAAGCATCTTGCCCTGTATTGGGCTTACCCTGTGACACACCCATGAAGCCATTTCTTGTCTGACAACTAGAATTTCTTACACATAATCTTTAGTAGCAATTCAGGCTTGGGAAGACTCCTAGGTTAGCCTTCATAGAACAGAAATCAAATTCAGCAAATGGACATGTGGTGTGTTTTGGGTACCTCATCTCCACTCCTCCTAGACCAAATCCTCTCATCCCTTAGCCACCCTCCCTTTGTTTTTTGTTCCCAGTGTTGCAATCTGCCTTTTATCACTACCAGCTCTTAGGATCAACTTATTCACGTGGAGACATGGATGTCTGCTAGATTTTTACTCCACAGTCATTCATTGAGTATGTTCTTTGTGCTGGGTATTTTACCAGATATTGGGGACATAAGAGCAGAGAAAAGAGAGCCTGTACTTTTTAGATGTCAGACACTAAATCACAAAGTTACTATGACACTCAAGAATCTCAGAGTCAAGTGGAAAACACAAACATACAAGGAAATTATAATCATTGTAGAAGATTACAGTCTTAGCTTACTGATTTATAACTGCCAGTTTACCCTTCTGATCTACAACTATATTGTAAACTCCTGGGAGGTAGAATCTGTCTGCTTTATGGTTGTAGCCCTAGCCCCAGAAGAGCCTTCCTGAAGTATAGTGGACTCTCCGCAGATACTCGTTAAATGGATAAAGAGAGAAAGTATGAAGATTAGGATAGTCCATATGAGGCTGGTGCAATGGAATCCTACGAGAGCTAGTGTCAGACAGAGCTAAGGAGAGCAAATATTCAAACAGTCATGAAGAAAGAGGGGGATCTTCCCAATCTTCAGATTGGGTGGCTTAAAACAACAGAAATGTATTGTCTCACAATACTGGAGGCTAGAAGCCTGAAATTAAGGTGGTGGCAGAGCCATGTTTCCTCTGAAACCTGTATGGGAATTCTTCCTAGTTCCTGGTGGTTAGCTGGCAATCTGGGGCACTCCTTGGCTTGCAGTTCACACACAACTCTCCTTTCTTCCTTCATCTTTACATGACATTCTTCCTGTGTGTCTCTGTGTCTTCACATGGCTGTTTACTTCTCAGAAGACCAGTCAGGCTGGAGAAGTGGCCTACCCTACTCCAGTATTAACCTAATCTTAATCTAACCAATACATCCACAATGACCCTCTTTCCAAATAATGTCACATTCTGAGGTACTGACAGTTAGGACTTCAACATACCTTTTGCGGGGGACATATTCAACCCATAACACAGAGTGTAAACCTCTCAGGGACAGAGACTGTGCCTTGCATAGCTTTGTACGTCCAAGGTCCAGCGGCTGCTGGGTAAGTTTTTGTTACATGAATGGAAGTATGTGCAAATACTCTGCCCTGCTCTCCTGAGAACTGAGAATTGAGTCTCTTTACCTATCAAAGAGCATCTTCCAGGTCTGTCCTCTGCTCCCAGGTCTCCACTGCAGCTCTGCTAGGACCCTATACTCCTGTCAAGCAAGAATACTTGCTTTTCTCCAAAAACCACGTATTCTCTCACTTCCCTCATTCATGCTTTTCCTTATGCACTAGACATCCTCCTGATCCCCACATCTCTGTATCAGATCAGTGCTCTCCTACCGGTTATAAAACTTATCCCAAGTGTTTGTGGATGTATGAATATGATTATAATTAATTATTTCTACATACTTCCTGTCCCACTAAGATGAGAGTTCCATGAAGTCAGGAACTAAGTTGTGTTCATAATTATTTTCCCAGCACCAAGCACGACACCAGAAGTGAATTTGCCTTGAAACTCTAGGGCCCCTCAATTACATGGGCCACTTCAAGGTCCTATACCTTGTGCCATGCACTTTGCTGGGTATTGGGCACACAGAAGCCAGGAGAAAGGGAGCTCATCTTTATTGAGCACTTTTTAGATGTCAGGTACTAGCACTCTGGGTGAATAAGAAACTCAAGGTGTCTAATGTTATACACGTGATTTTATATTCTTTTTTTTAAAAAGGGCCCAAATTGTAAAACCATCAGACCCCACAAAACCTGCATCTGCCCCTGCCCAGCACCTATCATGCTGAGTGATGTGATTCTAGCCATATTTTTATGTATAATTTAAATGGAATGTCCTTCATCAAACCTTCCCTAGACCACATCCAGGAATTATTTTTCTCCATTCTAGAACTTCATAGCACTTTTTTTTTTTTCGGTACGTGGGCCTCTCACCGTTGTGGCCTCTCCGTTGCGGAGCACAGGCTCCGGACGCGCAGGCTCAGCGGCCATGGCTCACGGGCCCAGCCGCTCTGCGGCATGTGGGATCTTCCCGGACCAGGGCACGAACCTGCGTCCCCTGCATCGGCAGGCAGACTCTCAAGCACTGCACCACCAGGGAAGCCCCATAGCACTTTTTATGTATCTGTTATTATCTACTGTATTTTGTATCAAAGTATAGTTTTATGTATTTGTCATATTTCTTCCACTAGATTATAAATTCTCTGAGGACCAGTTCTATATAATAAGTTTTCAACTATACCACAGTACTCTGAAAATAGTGTGTGCTCAATAAATATTTGTTGAGTGAAAAGTAAGAGCTACCAGCAACTTATTTATTAGTATGGTCCGGGCATTTACATTCATTATCCCATTTGATCTCATTTAATACTTACAAAAGCTACGTGGTTTAAGTACCACACTATTCCCATTTTAAGGATAAGAAAACTGAGGCTCAGCAAGATGAAGTGAATTGACAGATCTCATAAGTGGAAATCCGGGTTTCAAACGTAGGTGTGTGTCTGAAGCCAAAGCCAGGCTCTTAACCACTGCAGAGAAATAAATCATTCTTCAAGAAGTTGAACAAGAAATACTTCTTGTGCTTAAAGAATTTCTACTTGGTGGAAGAGTCAGACAAATCACATATATTTTTAAGTGATGAATGCTGTAATGCCCCCAAAACAAAATGCTTTGGGAAAACTACCCAGAAGATGGATAAGTTTGTCTGGGAGAATTGTTAAAGGATAAGCTGGAGATGGGTATTCCAAACAGAGGAAGAACATTTGAAAAAGGACTGAAGAAGGACCTGGCCATCAGGGCCACACAGGAAGTTCTGTGTGATAGGAAGGTATGGGCCATAATTAATGTGCCAAGGGTTGAGGGTGAAAGAATCCACAGAACCCAAATCATGAAGGCCTCACGTGCAAAAAAAAGCTAAGGAGGATCTTATCCCTTAGGTAGTGAAGAAGCAATGGGAACTTTAAAAAGAAGGGGCATGGAATGATTATATTTGTTTTTTAAGAAAATGTCTCTGAAAGCCGTATGAAGGAGAAAGTGCAGGGGTGAGTGACCGTCAGGAGGACCCTAGTTAGGAATTCCTGGCAGCTTCAAGTGTGCAACTCTGCAGGCCTAAACCAAAGCAACAATGCTAGCATGATTTGAGAGACATTTCTGAAGTAAAACTGACTGCATTTGTTACATGATTAGAAGTGCTACATGAGCAGTAGAGAGGCAATGCAGAAGTTTCTGATTGCAAAATTGGGCAGATAGCATTAACCATGATAAGAAATTTTTTTAAAAAAGTCTAGGGAAGATAATGAGTTCATTCTTAGACAGTTAAATAAAAATTTGGAGTAGAGACTACAATCTGGTCTGGAGATATGGATTAGTGAATCATCAATAAGGGAAAGGATAAGACAACCCATTTACTAATTTATTCAACAAATATCAAGTCCTTAATATGTGTCAGGCACTATGCTAGGTGCTAGGGGCACAAGATTACATTCTAGTGGAAGACAGGCAACAACAACAACAACAAATATATATATATATAATTTTATTGTAAGATAAGTATAATGAAGAAAAGATACAAGGGTTGTGACAGAAAATAATGGGGGGGACTTAGTTTGGACGGAGTGATCAGACAGTAACATTTAAACTGAGACCTAAACGTAGAAAAGTTGTGCCATAGGGAAGAGCTAGAGGGAAATAGTGAGAGTCACAGGCAGCCAGGGATACGATTTTTAGAAACACCATTTATGAACATCAAGCAGATAAGGGGAGCCCTTCAAGAAGACTAAGAAGGAACAGAGAGAGAGGTAAGAGAAAAAAAAGAATTCTCTTTAATGAGAGAAAGAGATTCTAGAACCATGCTGTCCACTACAGTAGCCAGTAGACACATGTGACTATTTAAATATAAATTACTTAGAATTAAATAAAATGAAAAATTAGGTTTCTCAGTCTCACTATCCACATTGCAAGTGCTTAATAACACATGTGGCTAAAGGCTACCATATTGGAAAACACAAACAAGGAGCACTTCCTTCTCACTGAAAGTTCTGTTGGCAGTGCTAATCTAGAGAAAAGTGTATAAAGCTGAAGAGAGGTCAACTTGTAGAGGAACTAAAAATAAAGCTATTCCTGTCCTCTCTACTCTCCTCAAGGTGACTACTAAATATGTATTAAATAATCAAACGGCATTGTGGTTTTAGAAATGTGAAACTCCATTTCTGATTTTCATTAAGCAAATATATGTAATGCTAGAGTTGGAAGGGGTCACGGCAGCTCTGGTTTGCTGTCCTCACCACTCACTCTATCACACAAGATGGAAAATGGAAAGAGGCTATTTTCAAAGACAATGGGGGTTAATGTTGGAGTCAGGACTTAGGAAACAGGTTTCAAATTCTTCTACAGTAAAATGGATGCAGCCAAATTAGAGTCAACAGAAGACCTATAAAACTTGAATCCAAATATTTTTTCTTTAATTAACCCAAACCACTCACCCTATATCATTCTAACTGCAGAGGGTTTGAGCATTTGGTAATTAATTGGAACTTCATAATACCATAGAGTTCTAGCTCAAAAGACAATTGTAAAAATCTTTCCTGAGAAACACGCCAAGACACATATTAATCAAATTATCAAAAATTAAATACAAAAAAAATATTAAAAGCAGCAAGGGAAAAGCAAAAAATAATATACAAGGGAATCCCTATAAGGTTAACAGCTGATATTTCAGCATAAATTCTGCAAGCCAGAAGGGAGTGGCAGGACATATTGAAAGTGACAAAAGGGAAAAACTTACAACCAAGATTACTCTAACCAGCAAGGATCTCATTCAGACTTGATGGAGAAATTAAAACTTTACAGACAAGCGAAAGCTAAGAAGTCAACACCACCAAACCAGCTTTACAACAAATGCTAAAGGAACTTCTCTACGCAGGAAACACAAAAGAAGGAAAAGACCTACAATAACAAATCCAAAACAATTAAGAAAATGGTAATAGGAACATACATATCTGGAAAAAGATATTCCATGCAAATGGAAATCAAAAGAAAGCTGAAGTAGCAATTCTCATATCAGACAAAATAAACTTTAAAATAAAGACTATTACAAGAGACAAAGAAGGACACTACATAATGATCAAGGGATCAATCCAAGAAGAGGATATAACAATTGTAAATATTTATGCACCCAACATAGGAGCACCTCGATACATAAGGCAAATGTTAACAGCCATAAGAGGGGAAATCAACAGTTACATAATGATAATAGGGGACTTTAACACTCCATTTTCACCAATGGACACATCATCCAAAATGAAAATAAATAAGAAAACACAAGCTTTAAATGACACATTAGACAAGATAGACTTAGTGGATATTTATATGACATTCCATCCAAAAACAACAGATTACACTTTCTTCTCAAATGCTCATGGAACATTCTCCAGGATAGACCATAACTTGGGTCACAAATCAAGCCCTGGTCAATTCAAGAAAACGGAAAACATATCAAGTAGCTTTTCCAACCACAGCACGATGAGACTAGATATCAATTACAGGAAAAAAACTGTAAAAAATACAAACACATAGAGGCTAAACAATACACTACTAAATAACCAAGAGATCACTGAAGAAATCAAAGAGGAAATAAAAAAATACGTAGAAACAAATGACAATGAAAACATGATGACCCAAAAGCTAGGGGATGAAGCAAAAGCAGTTCTAAGAGGGATGTTTATAGCAATACAGTCCTACCTCAAGAAACAAGAAGAATCTCAAATAAACAACCTAACCTTACACCTAAAGCAATTAGAGAAAGAAGAAGAACAACAAAAAAAAAAACCCCAAAGTTAGCAGAAGGAAAGAAATCATAAAGATCAGATCACAAATAAATTAAAAAGAAATGCAGGAAACAATAGCAAAGACCAATAAAATGAAAAGCTGGTTCTTTGAGAAGATAAACAAAATTGATAAACCACTAGCCAGACTCATCAAGAAAAAAATGGAGAACACTCAAATCAACAGAATTAGAAATGAAAAAGGAGAAGTAACAACTGACACTGCAGAAATACAAAGGATCATGAGAGATTACTACAAGCAACTATATGCCAATAAAATGGACAACCTGGAAGAAATGGACAAATTCTTAGAAAAGCACAACCTTCCGAGGCTGAACCAGGAATAGAAAATATAAACAGACCAATCACAAGCACTAAAGTTGAGACTATGATTAAAAATATTCCAACAAACAAAAGCCCAGGACCAGATGGCTTCACAGGTGAATTCTATCAAGCAT
>NC_041229.1:49173761-49175090 GCF_002837175.3 Physeter macrocephalus
GCGCGTCCGGAGCCTGTGCTCCGCAACGGGAGAAGCCACAACAGTGAGAGGCCCGTGTACCGCAAAAAAAAAAAAAAAAAAAAAATTCCACACTGATTTATGATCAAAACTCTCCAGAAAGTAGGCATAGAGGGAACCTACCTCAACATAATAAAGGCCATATATGACAAATCCACAGCCAACATCGTTCTCAGTGGTGAAAAACTGAAAGCATTTCCTCTAAGATCAGGAAGAAGAGAAGGTTACCCACTCTCACCACTATAATTCAACATAGTTTTGGAAGTTATAGCTAAACATTGTGAAAATGACTATACTACACAAAGCAATCTACAGATTCAATGTAATCCCTGTCAAACTACCAATGGCAGGGCTTCTCTGAAAAGGAATACAAATCGGAAAAGAAGAAGTAAAACTGTCACTCTTTGCAGACGACATGATAGTACACATAGAGAATCCTAAAGATGCCACCAAAAAACTACTAGAGCTAATCAATGAATCTGGTAAAGTTGCAGGATACAAAATTAAGGCACAGAAATCTCTTCCATTCCAGTACACTAACAATGAAAACTCGAAAGAGAAATTAAGGAAACACTCCCATTTACCAATGCAACACAAAGAATAAAAAACCTAGGAATAAACCTACCCAAGGAGATAAAAAACCTGTATGCAGAAAACTATAAAACATTGGTGAAAGAAATTAAAGATGATACAAACAGATGGAGAGATATACCATATCCTTGGACTGGAAGAATCAACATTGTGAAAATGACTATACTACACAAAGCAATCTACAGATTCAATGTAATCCCTGTCAAACTACCAATGGCAGGGCTTCTCTGGTGGCACAGTGGTTAAGAATCCGTCTGCCAATGCAGGGGACACGGGTTCGAGCCCTAGTCCAGGAAGATCCCACATGCCGCAAAGCAAGTAAACCCGTGCACCACAACTACTGAGCCTGCGCTCTAGAGTCCAAGTGCCACAACTACTGAAGCCCACATGCCTAGAGCCCGTGCTCCACAACAAGTGAAGCCACTGCAATGAGAAGCCCGCGCACCAAAACAAAGACGAGCCCCTGCTCTCTGCAACTAGAGAAAGCCGGAGCACAGCACAGAAGACCCAACACAGCCAAAAAAAACTACCAATGGCATTTTTCACAGAGCTAGAACAAAAAATTTCCCAATTTGTATGGAAATAAAAAAGACTCCGAATAGCCAAAGCAGTCTTGAGGGAAAAAAACAGAGCTGGAGGAATCAGACTCCCTGACTTCAGACTATACTACAAAGCTACAGTAATCAAGACAATATGGAAAAAAAAAAGACAATATGGTAC
>NC_041229.1:49175483-49176844 GCF_002837175.3 Physeter macrocephalus
GAATAAGGCTCCCTGACTTCAGACTATACTACAAAGCTACAATAATCAAGACAGTATGGTACTGGCACAAAAACAGAAATATAGATCAATGGAAGAGAATAGAAAGCCCAGAGGTAAACCCACACACCTATGGTCAACTATCTGTGACATAAATCACAGCAAGATCTTTTTTGACACACCTCCTAGAGAAATGGAAATAAAAACAAAAATCAACTAATGGGACCTAATGAAACTTAAAAGCTTTGCACAGAAAAGGAAACCCTAAACGAGACGAAAAGACAACCCTCAGAATGGGAGAAAACATTTGCAATGAAGCAACTGACAAAGGATTAATCTCCAAAATATACAAGGAGCTCTTGCAGCTCAATATCAAAAAAAACAAACAACCCAATCCAAAAATGGGCAGAAGACCTAAATAGACATTTCTCCACAGAACATATACAGATTGACAACAAACACATGACAGGATGCTCAACATCACTAATCATTAGAGAAATGCAAATCAAAACTACAATGAGGTATCATCTCACACCAGCCAGAATGGCCATCATCAAAAAATCTATAAACAATAAATGCTGGAGAGGGTGTGGAGAAAAGGAACCCTCTTGCACAGTTGGAGGTTCCTTAAAAAACTAAAAATAGAACTACCATAACCCAGCAATCCCATTATTGGGCATATACCCTGAGAAAACCATAATTCAAAAAGAGTCATGTACCACAATGTTCATTGTAGCACTATTTACAACTGCCAGGACATGGAAGCAACCTAAGTGTCTATCAACAGATGAATGAATAAAGAAGATGTGGTACATATATACAATAGAATATTACTCAGTCATAAAAGGAAACGAAATTGAGTTATTTGTAGTGAAGTGGATGGACCTAGAGTCTGTCATACAAAGTGAAGTAAGTCAGAAAGAGAAAAACAAATACCGTATGCTAACACACATATATGGAATCTAAAAAAATAAAAATGGTTCTGATGAACCTAGGGCAGGACAGGAATAAACTCGCAGATGTAGAGAATGGATTGGAGGACACAGGGAGGGAGAGGGTAAGCTGGGACAAAGTGAGAGAGTAGCATTGACATATATACACTACCAAATGTAAAATAGATAGCTAGTGGGAAGCAGCTGCATAGCAGAGGGAGATCAGCTCAGTGCTTTGTGACCAACTAGAGGGGTGGGATAGGGAGGGTAGGAGGGAGACACAAGAGGAAGGTTATATGGGACATATGTATATATATAGCTGATTCACTTTGTTATACAGCAGAAACTAACACAACATTGTAAAGCAATTATACTCCAATAAAGATGTTAACAAAAAAATGTTAAAATTTGTGATATATAATGCCTAATTTC
>NC_041229.1:49177316-49184011 GCF_002837175.3 Physeter macrocephalus
ACCTATGGTCAACTAATCTCTGACAAAGGAGGCAAGGATATACAATGGAGAAAAGACCGTCTCTTCAATAAGTGGTGCTGGGAAAACTGGACAGCTACATGTAAAAGAATGAAATTAGAACACTCCCTAACACCATACACAAAAATAAACTCAAAATGGATTAGAGACCTAAATGTAAGACCGGACACTATAAAACTCTTAGAGGAAAACATAGGAAGAACACTCTTTGACATAAATCACAGCAAGATCTTTTTTGATCCACCTCCTAGAGAAATGGAAATAAAAACAAAAATAAACAAATGGGACCTAATGAAACCTAAAAGCCCTTGCAAAGCAAAGGAAGCTACAAACAAGACGAAAAGATAACCCTCAGAATGGGAGAAAATTTTTGCAAACAAATCAACAGACAAAGGATTAATCTCCTCAATATATAAATGGCTCATGCAGCTCAATATTAAAAAAACAAACAACCCAATCCCAAAATGGGCAGAAGACCTAAATAGACATTTCTCCAAAGAAGCCATACAGATGGCCAAGAAGCACATGAAAAGCTGCTCAACATCATTTATTAGAGAAATGCAAATAAAAACTACAATGAGGTATCACTTCACACCAGTTAGAATGGGCATCATCAGGAAATCTACAAACAACAAATGCTGGATGGGCTTCCCTGGTGGCGCAGTGGTTGAGAATCTGCCTGCTAATGCAGGGGACACGGGTTCGAGCCCTGGTCTGGGAGGATCCCACATGCCGTGGAGCAACTAGGCCTGTGAGACACAACTACTGAGCCTGTGCGTCTGGAGCCTGTGCTCTGCAACAAGAGAGGCCACGAGAGTGAGAGGCCCACGCACCGCGATGAAGAGCAGCCCCCACTTGCCACAACTAGGGAAAGCCCTCGCAGAGAAACGAAGACCCAACACAGCCAAAAATAAATAAACAAACAAACAAATGTGGGGTTTAAAGAAAAAAAATGCTGGGGAGGGTGTGGAGAAAAGGGAACCCTCTTGCACAGTTGGTGGGAATGTACACATGAACCCCAATGTTCATTGCAGCACTATGTGCAATAGCCAGGTCATGGAAACAACCTAAATGCCCATTGACAGACGAATGGATAAGGAAGATGTGGTATATATATACAATGGAATATTACTCAGCCATAAAAAGGAATGAAATTGGGTCATTTGTAGAGACTGTCATACAGAATGAAGTAAGTCAGAAAGAGAAAAACAAATATTGTATATTATCACATAGATGTGGAATCCAGAAAAATGGTACAGATGAACTGGTTTGCAGGGTCGGAATTGAGACACAGAAGTAGAGAACAAACATATGGACACCAAGGGGGGAAGCGGGGGCGGGGGTGGGGATGAATTGGGAGATTGAGATTGACATGTACACACTGATGTGTATAAAATGGATAACAAGAACCTGCTGTATAAAAAAATTAATTAAATTTTTTAAAAAGATGTTAAAAAAATTAAAAAAAAATTAAAAAAAATAAAAATCTTTCCTAAAATGTGCTTTGCCTTTAAGGAAAATACGCAGGATGATTTTTCTAATCTGTTTATAAAGTATTACTTTTGCTTATACCCCAGCTTTCATAATGTTTTTAAACAATATTTCACCAGTCATGAAAGCTTGAGGGCAAATGGTGCAACTATAAAAATTAACTCTGTACAGTGGTTATGGTTTTCTTTTATTTAACAGAATTGCTAAAAGTATTCCTTTTGTAAATAACTGCGCTTTAAAAATCAAAGTGCAACAGGAAGCAGAAGCAAATACCTGTCATCATGCATGGTATATACAACTTAACAGGGAAGTTTTCTGCAAAAATATTATGAAATAAAGGAAAACAAGAGGGGTAATTTATTTTCTTTTACTTTGGAGATGAGATGATTATTAGAAGGTATGAATATGAAAAGTGAGAGCATATGTGAGAGCAAAATTTAACTGCTTCCTTGTTTGTCTTTTTGAGAAATTCAGACAAAAGCAAATTGAGTAACATGGTTATTACATTATATTTGATATGTGAATAAGGAAAAACTCCAAATATTTCAAGCTAATCAAGATTAGATTGAAACTAATCTATAGTTGATTTATGTTTGTGGGAAGAAAATTATTTCATTGGTCTGTCTGATTCCTTTTATCAAGGATATTAATATTATATAGGGATCTCAGATGAGTAACTAATTCCAAGATTTTTTCTCCAGAGAAGAGAGCTAAGAGAGAGTTTTACAAAGAATACACACTAGATGCTGGCAATTAAATCCAAGGCCGTATGTTACAGCCTCAAACAAAGCCCCTCACTTTGCAAGCCAGGTTATTTTTAGAGACCTTTAGAATGTTCAATTAAGCTCCTTGCAGGCAATCTTCGGAGGTTGTAGACACAGCATAACATAACATAAACATTTGAGGCTTACCAAGAGCAGTTACTGCGTCCACAGAGTCTCCACTGAGTAAAGAAATATTCAGTGCCTTCGCTTATCCTGTATAAAATCTGAATTCCTTAGCCTGGCATCCATGTTCCTTCACAATCTGCCTCAGTCTTCTAGTTTTCCTTGACACAGATCCTACACTCCATTCAAGCTGTGATGCTTCCTGTTCTCCAAGCACATCTTGCATATGCTCCCCTCTGGCCCTGGGCTCATGCCATGTACTAAAATACCATCTACTTTCCTTTCCACTTAATTAGTTTCTACCCATCCATCAAGGTCTAGCACAGAGTCTATCTTCTCCATGACTTAATCATTTTTTCTTTAATGAGGAGATTTCTCATTATCCACAATACTCAGTTGATACTTAACATATGTGGCCTTGCATTGTTGATTTATTATTTTATGTGTATCTGTTTCCAGAAATGGTAAATCCCTGGGAAAAGAAGTGAGTTAGCATTTACTGAGCACTTGCTGTGTGATCCTAATATATATTTAAATTCATCCTTAAACTGCCATAAAATAGATATTATTGTTCAAAATTTACAGCTGAGAAAATAAGACAACAAAAAATTCCACCAAGGTGATCAGCTGTTAATTGATAGGACTGCCTTCAACCCTCCATCTATCTAGCCCCAAGCCCATATAGTTGTTTTTTTTGGTTTTTTTTGTTGTTGTTGTTGTTTTTGCGGTACGCGGGCCTCTCACTGTTGTGGCCTCTCCCGTTGCGGAGCACAGGCTCCGGACGCGCAGGCTCAGCGGCCATGGCTCACGGGCCCAGCCGCTCCGCGGCATGGGGGATCCTCCCGGACCAGGGCACGAACCCGTGTCCCCTGCATCGGCAGGCGGACCCTCAACCACTGCGCCACCAGGGAAGCCCACTCATATAGTTTTATCCAGTATCACAGTATACCATACTATCCCCATCTAATAAAATTATTTTTATCTCACACAGTACCAACCACAGTATATTTAGTATATACTCAATATCTGTGTGGTAACTATTTTGCTGAAGTCAGCCTACCCTCTGCTGCAGAAAGTCTAGCGCATAGATCCTCCTCTTTAATGCCAGAATTTTTATGTATTATCTTAATATCATGTCCTCATAATAGCAGTTCAACAAAACCCCTTTATCTTTGTGTATCTATATGATGTCCAGTAATTGCTTAACTGATTGACTAATTGACCAAATTAACTAACTACCTGAATGAGGCATACACTGCACTACAGTCTTCTGAGGAGCTAGATCATTTATATATAAGACATCAGTCCTAATCAACCAGCAGCTTTGAAGCCTTCTGTGGTTGACCTCCAAGCCGTCACCTTCACTATGCCCCCTCTTCACACTTAGGCTAATACACTTCTTCCCATCCTGCTGAAAAGTCTCTTTGATCCTCATCACTATTTTTTCCTTAACAACATTTCTCATGTGAATACAGTTGCATTTATAGAGAAATAAAGAAGAGAGGGCTCAGGGAGACTAGCTGGCTCTTTACGCATGACCTCAGAGGGTAACAGTCCCTTACTGGATTATCACGATAGTAAATCTGAGACTTAACGTCTACGTGCTCTGAAACTCAATTTTTGTCAGTGTATCCAGGGGTGGTCAAGCTTATACGCCATAATGCCAAGTTATGAATGTACAATAAGAAATGGATCTGCTCAAGATACCAGAACGTGCTGTTTAGCACATTCACTCCTATTAGGAAAAACACTATGGAAAGACATATTTTAATGAACATGTGTCTTGGTGAGCCTGGACTCTTAGAGGAGGAAATCAGCCAGCCAGATGACCTTAATGGCTGCTGTCACTGAGCTAGATGGCCAAATGAGCCCATCTTGTGGGTTACCCCCACCAGCCAGCACATTTAATTTTTTTTTTTTTTTGGCTGCGCCATCCCAGCACATTTACATCAGCAACCTGGAGCCAGAGCTGGAGGATGCCTCTGCCACATAACGCTGGAGCTACATTGCCGAGTTCCTTCTCCTAGCACACAGGAAGACTCTCCCTCTCTTCTTCTCCCAATTTATTCAGTTTTGTGAATTCTATTCCTAAAGTACAACTTCTTCCACATTCAAACATGCCTTGATTAACATGCCTTGAAAAAACAGGCCCTTTGAGCCAAGGTGAGGTCAGATATGTATCCCTGACATCGTTGAGGAGCTAATATTTTGTACTTTATCCTTTTGTTTAGGGTATAGCCTTTCAGGGTCCTGATTCTTTGCAAGGGTCTCTGATTGAATGCCCACCTCAGGGCCCACACAGTCCTACCCTCCAGGCAGCAATCAACTCTGGACACTGGAAACCTACAAAAGCTGTTCAGTCCACCGCTTGTCTCAGTACTTGCCTTCTTCTCTGAACTTGTACCCCTTGGTTTTTGCCTCTAAGGATTTCTCTTACTTGCAAGCTTTGCCAGTCATTTAAAACTATTTTATAAGCATTCTATTCAGAATTTTTAGCTGCTTTGTAATGAGAGGGGTTTTTAGGACATCTAATCTGCCAAATGGCTGGAAATAGGATCTCAATGTATACTTTTCTTTAATACCTTTCTCTTTTCTAGATGTTTATAGCTCATTGCCTACTCTGAATTTTATCACTCCTCCTTGACGCAAACATTATTTCCTGCCAGGTTATTACTCAAGCAAGGAACCTGCCCCACAGAGGGCATGCCCAAGTTCTTCCACATCCCTAGAGAGGTGGAACTAGAATTCAATATCATTTCATCCTACCCCTCACTTGTTTTTTCTTTATTCATGCAATATATTGTGTGTGTGTGTGTGTGTGTGTGTGTGTGTGTGTATCTTATAGGCTCAGTCCATACTAGTTCCCAACATTACAAAAACAAATAAACCATGGTCTTTATCCTTCAGGACCATACACATTCACAGAATAGGTAAGTAAGCAAAGTAGTTTCATGACAGTAAAGGTAACAATAGTGGTATGATCAATGAAAAATAATGTGGTTTCAAAAAAGGAGAAGTGGTCAGTTTTTCCAGAGGCAAGGGGGGATAAGGAAACAGAGAGGAGACAGCACCAGGCCTCAGTCTTGAAGGCCAAGTGGAAGTAGAAGTTCATTATACAGATGAGGATGCAGGAGAAGGCATCTTTCTAGCCAAAGAGAACAGCCCAGTGCTGGAGAACAGTCTGGACACAGACAATAAGACATGGAACAACCTGGTGTGAGGAACAACTCTCACCTGGAGAGTTGGAACTGGGGTGCAAGGCTGGAACACGGGGTGCAAGGAAGCATGGTGGAGTTAAGCATTAGAGAGGTAGTTGAAGGTCAAATGATGGGGAACTTTGGATATCATGCTTAGAAGTTTAGGCTTTATCCTGAAGGCATACGGATCCCTGGAAGGCTTTTGAGCAAAGGAGTAATATGGTCAGATACGTATGTTATTAGAAAGATGACTGGAAACATTTTCACAGCTTACTTCCCGCTGCACCACACAGCCTCTCACTATGGTGGATATTTTGGGAGTTGACTGGAGTGACTTCACACACCTCAGATGTTCAAAGCTCAAGGAACACCCTACTAATGGCCATGAGAAAGCCTTCAGGTTTAACTACTCACCTCTTTTTTTTTTTTTTTTTTTTAATCCTGTACCCTCTTAAGCCATCCGGTTTAAGGAGAAAAAATTAGCCCATAGCACCCCGCTTCCCTCTGCTGAAAACATCCCAGCTGGCTGAGAGCATCCTCTGAGACTCCAGCTAAACAAGATCCGGCTGCTGCTGATCAGCCACAGCTGGGAGCAAATCAGGCTGGCATCTCCCCAGCTGTTCCGCATCCAAAGGTTTTTATAATTTAAAGGCTTTTTCTATCACATTACAAGAAAAATGAAACTGCATAAGTGAATGTAGCACATTTCATCCAGGTGATGATAAAAAGACAAAACCTTTTCAGAAGACGACTGTGGAATACTACTCAGCCATAAAAAGAAACGAAACTGAGTTCTTTGTAGTGAGGTGGATGGACCTGGAGTCTGTCCTACAGAGTGACGTTAAGTCAGAAGGAGAAAAACAAATACCGTATGCTAACACATATATATGGAATCTAAGAAAAAAAAAATGTCATGAAGAGACTAGGGGTAGGACGGGAATAAAACACAGACCTACTAGAGCATGGACTTGAGGATATGGGGAGGGGGAAGGGTAAGCTGTGACGAAGTGAGAGAGTGGCATGGACATATATACACTACCAAACGTAGGGTAGATAGCTAGTGGGAAGCAGCCGCATAGCACAGGGAGATCAGCTAGGTGCT
>NC_041229.1:49184029-49218177 GCF_002837175.3 Physeter macrocephalus
ACGCCATTGTAAAGCAATTATACTCCAATAAAGATGTTAAAAAAAAAAAGAAGAAGACTGGTCACTCTTTGCTCTTGGCTGCTTTAGCTTATTGTGCACGTGTTTCTGACTAAGCACTTGTCCCATTCCTGGGCTCTTCTAACTGTTTGTTTACATGTGGCTCCTCCCACCCCAGGCTCTTTAATGTTTGTATTCACAGTGCCTGACACAATGTCGGTACTCCACAGATGTTTGTTTATTGAAAGTTTGGATACATAAATAAAATAAATACTTTTAAGTGGATAGGTAAGTTTTTTTTAATATGGATATAGATATTACGAGTAACCAGGTTCCATCTTCTATAGATTCCAATTTAAAATCTAATATGAAAGTGGAAATTAGTAGACAGCACCTACTATGTACCAGGTATTGGGGACAAAAATCAAATGACATGTTCCCTGCTCTCAAGCTGATCATTCTAGCTGGAGAGGGAGACAGTTTGCCAACTCAGTGTCATAAGCATTATGATAGATACGTGGAGAAAATGCTAGGGGAGGCGCCCATCACGGCCTCGAATGAGGAGGTTGAAGAGTGTCATGGACAGTTTCCAGAAGATCATGATTCTTGAGCTCAATCCTGAATGAGGAACAAGAGTTAGAATTGTGTTCCACCGTTCACATTTAATAATGTAGAATAATGACTATTAAAGGGTTCCTAGGCCATCTGAACTCTGGATGATGAATGACAAGAAAATTAGAGCTCCAATCACTTTAGTATGAAAAGTATTCACTTCTTTATAAATTGGCGGTGTGTGCTCATTTATTCAATCATCAGGTGTTTATTGAGCATTCTTCTAGGTGTACTGGGGATACCTAGAAATATAAACCACGACACCACACCTTCAATAGGTTATAGTCTCTCTGGAGGCCACATGCCCTCATGCACGGAGAAGTCCATGGAAATACAAGGCATTATGTTCATCGGACCCAAAGTCATTGGCCTAGGCAATAAATATGCAGAAATGAGAGCTGTGGCTCAAAATTTGGGGGAATGGGCCATCATGACGAAGGTAGACCGTGAGCAAGTCTAATATCAAAGGAAAAATGAAGACAAAAGGGAAATATAAGATACATATATATAGGATATTTCAGCCTGAGACAACTTGGAAGGACAGAGATGGGACTGAGTGTGGAATATTAAATCAGCTTAAAGTTACAGAGAATTACTATGAGCCAAATACCACACTGAGCATCATGGAGAAGACAAACATGGAGCAGACACCGAATGTGCCATCAAACTGCAAACAGTACAGCGTCTCACTGGCAGCCCGTAGCTGATCCACAACAGAGACATGTGGGTGTGACCTGCACCATACTTTTATTAATTTTTTATCATTGTCAGCTTAAAATTCTGGAAATTCACATAACATCTAGATTCTTATCTTTAGAAATTGGAGAATCTGGCAATACTAGTCAGTGTTCCTGCTTGGAACAACTGTCCAGAGCTGAGCAGACGCTACCCTTAGAGGGAACATATCCTCAGTTTGTTACAGTCCCTGCTCAGCCTGCTTCACTCATTTATGTTATCTGCCCTATCCCTATGGACTATAGATTTTTCCATCCCAATTAAAATCTAGCAAAAAAGAAAGATATTTGCAAAAAAATTATAACTTGAAGTAGAAGGTAAAGTGAGGTCTAAATCACTGTGGGAGTTGATTCGTTCATTCAGTAACTATTTCCTGAGTTCCTGGTTGTCAGGCATCTTGCTACTGCTGGAGAATTGCTGGTGTCTGAACTCCCAGAGTTCACAGCCTATTGAGGGAGAAGGATATATGAGCAAACAATCACTGCACAATGTAATAAATGCTACAATGTTATGTGTACAAGACACAGTGTGGACCCACGGAGAAAGTGATCACCTGTGTCTGGAGGGTCAGAGAGTTTGAACTGGGTTTTGAGATGGCCTGAGCAAAGAAATGGAGATATGAAGCAACATGTCAAACTCAAGGAAGCACAGGAGTTTGATATGACTGGAGCATAGGATGGCTGGAGCGAATTAAGCAGGGAACTAAGAGAATCAGTTGTCATTCTAGTGGAAAGAATGTGTTTGGAACATTGAAACTAGAATCAAAGAATCTTCAAATTAGGAGACTATCCTAAAAAGTCCAAGCCTGAACTAGAGAGAATGGAGAGGTTGTGTGGAAACCAAGACATTCAGAGAGAGCAGAGTGCAAGGAAACGTATAATGAAGGACTGAAGTTTGTGGTTCAAATGATAGAAGCCAAGGGCAGTTAAAGTGAATCTCTGAGTGTCAATAATTCTGGAAACTATATTCTGTAAATATATTGTGATACCTTTTTAAAATTCAGGTCCTCCTCTGGCTTATACAAAGTATATTTTAGTTTAGTGTTTTAAATTTCCATTGTGTAAGTTCTCTCTCCATTTAATGGACAAAACACTTAACTTGTAGTAAATTGACTGGCTCTATCAAAACAATGAGATACCAATACATACCCATTATTTGGCAAAAATCTAGAACACCATCAACACCAAATGCTGGTGAAGAATTCTCATTCATTGCTGGTGAGAATGCAAAATAGTACAGCCACTTTGGAAGACAGTTTAGCAGTTTCTCACAAAATTAAACATACTCTTACTGTATGATCCAGAAATCATGCTTCTAGTATTTACCCAAATGAACTGAAAATTTATGTCCACACAAAAACTTGCACATGGATGTTTACAGCAGCTTTATTTATAATTGCCAAAACTTGGAAGAAACCAAGATGCCCTCCAGTAGGTGAGTGAAAAAATAAACTGTGGTACAGCCAGACCATGGACTATTATTCAGCACTCAAAAGAAATGAGCTATCAAGCCGTGAAAAGACATGGAGGAATCTTAAATGCCTATTACCAACTGAAAGAAGCCAATCTGAAAAGGCTACATACTGTGGGATTCCAACCATGTGACATTCTAGAAAAGGCAAAACTATGGAGACAGTACAAAGATCAATATTGCCAGAGGTTGTGTGGAGAGTGGGATGAACAGGTGGAACACAGGGGATTTGAAGGTCAGTGAAACTACTTTGTATGATACTATAATGATGGATACATGTCATTATACGTTTGTGCAAAGCCACAGAATGGACACCACCAAGAGTGAAGCCTAATGTAAACCATGGACTTTGCGTAATAAGGATGTGTCGGTGTAGGTTCATCAACTGTAACAAACGTAGCCTTCTGGTGGAGGATATTGAGAGTGAGGAAGGCTATGCATGTGTGGCGGCAGGATCCTTATGGGAAATCTCTGTACCTTCCTCCTAATTTTGTATGAACCTAAACTGCACTTTAAAAACTGTCTCAGAAGAATAGAACTACAATACGACCCAGCAGTCCCACTACTAGGCATATACCCTGAGAAAACCATAATTCAAAAAGAGTCATGTACCACAATGTTCATTGCAGCTCTATTTACAATAGCCAGGACATGAAAGCAACCTAAATGCCCATGGACTGATGAATGGATAAAGAAGATGTGGTATATATATACAGTGGATTATTACTCAGCCATAGAAAGGAATGAAACTGAGTCAAAGTGAGAGAGTGGCATGGACATATATACACTACCAAATGTAAAATAGATAGCTAGTGGGAAGCAGCCACATAGCACAGGGAGATCAGCTCAGTGCTTTGTGACCCCCTAGAGGGGTGGGAGAGGGAGGGAGGGAGGGAGGGAAACACAAGAGGGAGGAGATATGGGGATATATGTATATGTATAGCTGATTCACTTTGTTATTAAGCAGAGACTAACACACCATTCTAAAGCAACTATATTCCAATAAAGATGTTTAAAAAAAAAACCGTCTCAGTCATAGAAAAAGAGATCAGATTTGTGGTTATCAGAGGTAAAGGGTGGGAAGGAGGGGGAACTGGATGAAGACAGTCAAAAGGTACAAACTTCCAGTTATAAGATAAATAAGTACTAGGGATCTAATGTTCAACATGATAATTAACACTGCTGTATGTTATATATGAAAGTTGTTAAGAGACTGAATCCTAAGAGTTCTCATCGCAAGGAAAAAATATTTTTTATTTCTTTAATTTTGTATCTATATGAGATGATGGATGTTTACTAAACTTATTGTGATAATCACTTCATGACGTATGCGAGTCAGATCATTGTGGTGCACACCTTAAACTTATACAGCATTGTATGCCAATTATACCTCAGTAAAACTGGAAGAAAAAAATTTGTCTTGAAAAAGAAGACTAGCTCTGATGTTTACTAGCTGTGTGAACAATAAGCTAGCTTAACAACTAGCTTAAACAAGTTGACTTACCTAAGCATCAGAAAAACAGAACTTCTCATGCTACTATACAAAAAACAGATAATCAGCAAGGACCTACTGTATAACACAAGGAACTCTACTCAATATTCTGTAATAATCTATATGGGAAAAGAATCTGAAAAAGAATGGATTATATGTATAACTGAATCATTTAGCTGTACACCTATAACTAACAAAACATTGTAAATCAACTATACTCCAATATAAAATAAAAATTAAATTTAAAAAAGTAGAACTTCTAATTTTCCACAGGGTTTTGATCCTCTGACAAGAAAAATATACATTAAAACAGTTTATTTTTATTTTTTTATTGAAGTATAGTTGATTTACAGTATTATATTAGTTTCAGGTATACAACATAGTTACCCAATGTTTTTATAGATTATACTCCATTTAAAGTTTTTTATAAAATATTGGCTATATTCCCTGTGCTGTACAATATATCCTCATAGCTTGTTTATTTTATACATAGTAGTTTGTATCTCTTAATCCCATATTCCTATTTTTCCCCCCCGCTTCCCTCTCCCCACTGGTAACCACTAGTTTGCTCTCTATATCTGTGAGTCTGTTTCTGTTTTTTACATGAAAACTCTTTAAAATCTTCCATATAATGTAATGGGTTATTAGTATAAGAAGTTTAAATTAGAAAAAGTAAATCATTTGGAGTATGCTTCAGACATTTTATTTGCATACCATTTTACAGATTTATTTCTTTGCATTTCTCCCTTTTATTAAAATAAACATCCGAATTTACTCTGATATAAAATTCTATTTTTAAAAAGACATTTAAATCTCAAGAGTTGAGAAGTTTCCAAGTAATTTGGTTTAAAAGACTTGTCCAAGGAAATTAAATAAAAACTACCATCACTCAAGAATGATGTGCTTTATGCACAGGGTCACTAACAAAATGCCCCTGCATGGGTTACATAGATATGTAATGGGGTCTGATGTTTCATAATAATCTTTAAAGCTGTATTCTTTCTGCAGAGAGCATTTTGCATATTAAACATGTAAGGATAATCCTTACTTCCAAAGAAATTTTGTTCTCTCCCATTTTTCTATTAAAATATCAGGCTCCCTCCATAAAGTTTTCATTTTCTCATTTTTGATAGAACCTTGAGTACAAGAAATACTTTCCTCTTAACTTTGCAAGAAGTGCAAATGTGATGCAACTTACAGATTTTTGTCTGAGAAACATGAGGGAAGGGTAAGACTAGAGAATGCAAGGCAAGCTAGAAAATGAATGCCCCATCTAAAGAGGGCCATGTTCTAGGCAACTGTTGCTATGCAATGAGATTAATAGCCAGTATTCACAGATGTCTGGTTTTTTTTCATGTAAAGCCATAAATCCACATTTTATGCAAATTTTCCTAATTTTAAATATGAGCAACTAATTCAAAAATTTGTAAACACTGTGGGTCAAATTAAGCCTCCAACTTATCAACTGACAATCTTTGGAATATATCGTACTTTGGACTCTGGGATTTTGAAACAGAAAATATGTCTCAATTCTGCCTTTGCTACTTACTAAACTCAGTAAAAACTTGGGCAAGTAGTCTTATTTCACTAATCTAAAAAGTTGTCAAAATAATTTCTTCATCAGGTTGTTTACTTTTTGCAATATTTTGTTATAAAATTTTTCAAATATAAAGAAATTTAAAGAATGTTATAATGGACATCCATATACTTGCCATCTAGATTCTGCTTTTAACATTTTACTATACTTGCTCTATTCAATCTATCCAGTCATCAATCCATCTTCCTTTTAGGATCAGTTTCAAAGTAGTTGCAGACATCAGTATACATCCTTCATTAGATCGTTTTGAGGAATGAATGGAGTAATGCACAGAAAGCATCAAGCACAATATTTAGCATATAGATAAAGAGTCATAATAGCCCCCTTCCTTCCATCTGTTTATTATCTGTAGCTTGAATGTCATTGGTCCCACTAACAGTGTGTGTTTTATACTGGGGGAAGAAGGATATTTTTATAATAACTTTTTTGTCAAAAATCCTCTTGGCCCCTACCTTCACAATGTATCTAGAACCTGGACTTCCAGTATCAGCCAAAATAGAGTATCCCCATTCCTCTCTAATCCTCCCTCTTGTTATAAAAGCAAAAACAACTTTAGACATAATAAAACAAACATAGCAACACTCTAAAAAGTTGGAAAGAAGCCAGACTGGCTTGGAGAGGAATGACACTGATGTGAGTTATCTGGATTTTCTTTCTGCTTCCCATATATCCTGGATGGGGCCGTAGAGAAGCCTATACCCTGAAACCACCAACAGGCACAGATAAAGTAGCCTCAAGAAAAGCCTGCCCCTGTAACCAAAGGACTGGGAAAAGGGTAGACTAATAGAACTGGGAACATTTTAGTAATACTGGCCCTACTCGAGCCAAATACCAAAGAAAAAACTGTCCACTCACCATTGTGGTACCAGTAGACCATGCAGATAGCTAGATTTCTGGCCCCACCAGAGACAGTTAGGAGAAGCAGTTATGAGATGGCCCTTCATCTCCTCCACTGGGCTGGTGCCAGTGGTCCAAACAAGAGCTGAACTTCCATCCCCATTCTGCAGCAAAAAGGCAGAATAAGATGGTATGAGGTGTTGCTGGTTGACACTCTACTTTCAGTGGAAAGCTGAAGTTACATCTTTACCCAGCAGCAACAAGCTGGAATGAGTTTAGCATTCTATTCCCCAACTCCTGGTATTGACAGGGACCAGCTGGAAGCTGGACTTCCACCCCCTGGCAGTGGCAACAGACAGAAGGAGGAAGAAGGAAGCAGCACTCAGTGGCAAACCACTTTACCTACCAGGGTAGTGTCAGTGGGACGCAGTGGGGGGCTGAACTTCTAGCCCCACCCAGAGGCAAAGAGGCAAAACAAGGTGGTTCGAGGTGGTGCTAATCAACATGCTACTTTCTCTCCACCATTGGTGTCAGTGGGTCCAATGGGACCTGAGCCTCTACCCCCACCAAGTGACAGGCAGGTAGAATAAGTCAAATGTTAGCTGGTACTCCACTTTCTCTCCTCCCTGGTGTCACCAGGGTCAAATAGGGAGCTGAATATCCATCTCACTTGGATCTGCATGCTACACCTAAACCAATCTACTACGTGGAAAAGACTAAGATTAGATAGGATCCAGTGCCTCACAACATAACACCCAAAATGTCCAGTATACAATAAAAAATTGCTTCTCATACCAAAAACTAGGAAAATCTCAACTTGAATGAGAAAAGACAATCAACAGATACAAACACTGAGATAACACAGATGTTGGAATTATCTGTCAAGGATTTTAAAGTAGCCAGCATGCTTCAGTGAGCAATTACAAACACACTTGAAATAAATTTTGTTAAAAAAAGAAAGTCTCATCAAAGGGATAAAAGATATAAACAAAAACCAAATAGAATGTTAAAGCTTTAAAATAAAATAACCAAAATTTTAAAACTCACTGAATGGGCTCAACAGCAGAATAAATATGACAGAAGAAAGAATCAGTGAATCTGAAGATAGAAAAACAGGAATTACTCAAGCTGAACAGAAAAAGAAAATAGATGGAAATGTATCCACTGTTTGCCACTTCCTCTAATACCACCCTGGTCCAAGGCACTATTATATTTTGCCTAAATATAGCAATAGCCACCTAACTGGTCTCACTTCTTTAAACTTTGCCCCTCAAATCTATTTTATACCAAAGTAATCATTTAAAAATGTAAATCAGATCAAGTAATTCTTCTTCTCAGTGGATCCCCATTTCTCTCAGAGTAAAAGTTAGAGTTTTAAAATGGTCTACAAGGCCCTTCAGGATTTATACCCTGTTGCCTCTCTGCCTGTTGTAGTCAAAATTATGAAATGGCCCCATGATCTCCACCTCCTGGTGTTACTCCCACAGTTAAGTTACCTTACATGGAAAAGGGATTTTGCAAATGTAATTAATGTTACTAATCAGTTGATCATAAGGTGAAGAATTATCTGGGTGGGCCTAACCTAATCACATGACCCTTTGAAAAGCAGAGAGTTAAATCCAGCTAATTGCAGAAGAACAAGCCAGAGAGATTCCAGATATGAAAAGGATTCAATGTACCATTTCTGGCTTGAAGATAAGAGAGGGCCACATGGGAAGGAAAATGCATGGCCTCTAGAAGCTGAGAGAGACCTCCAACTGGCAGCCAGCAAGAAAACAGGGACCTCGGTCTTTGTTAAGACTAATGGTTAATTTTATATGTCAACTTGACTGGGCCACAGGGTGCCCAGATATTTAGTTAAACATTATTCTAGGTGTGTCTGTGAGGAAGTTTCTGGATGAGACTAACATTTGAATTAGTGTACTGAGTAAAGCTGATTGTCCTCTCCCATATGGGTAGCCCCATCCAACCCATCCAGGGCCTGAATAAAACCAAAGGTTGGGTAAGAGAGAATCTGCTCTTTCTTTCTTTCTTTGAGCTGGATCATTGGTCTTCTCCTAACTTTGGACTCAAACTTTAGCTAGAAGTTATACCATCGGCCCTCCTGGGTCTCCAGCTTGCCAACTATAGATCCTGGAACTTCTCAGCATTCATGACTGCATGAGCCAATTCCTTATGATAAAATATATGTAATACAGTCCTACGACTGCAAGAAACTGAATTCCGCCAACAACCTAACTGAATATGGAACCGGATTTTTCCCCAGAGCTTCCCAGTAAAGTTTGGCCTGGCTGCCACCTTGATAACAACCTTAAGAAATCTTAGGCAGACAACCTAGACAAGCCCACCCAGACTTCTGACCTACAGAACTGTGAGATAATAGTGGGTGTTGGTTTAAACTACTAAGTTTGTGGTAATTTGTTACTCATCAATAGAAAACTAGTACACTGAGTTCATCTTTTACCATTCTCATTCCCTTGTTCACTCATTCAGCCACACTGGCCTCCTAGCTCTTCCTTGACAACACCAGGCACCCTCCCACCTTAGGGCCTCTATTCTTTCTGGCTGGAATGTTTGCTTCAGATATCATATGACTAGTTTTCTCACCCCTTCAGTCTTTCCTCAACTGTCACCTTCTCAATAAATCCTGCCCAGGCCCATCCCTGAAAGCACCTATCCTTTTTACACTGCTCTGCTTTTTCTTTTTCTCAAAATATTTATTTCTTTCTAACATGCTATATAACAAACTTATTTATTGCATCTATTTCTTTTTAGTGGTCTACCCCCATCAGAATGTATGCGTATAATAGTAGGGATTTTTGTTTTGCTTACAAACTTCCCGAGTAGCTGGAACAGTTCCTGACATAGTAGGTGCTTACACAGTATTTGCAGAAGAAAATGAATTAACTCTTAATACATAGCATTATGACATATTACTTACAGTCCAAGCTCTGATGTGCATTGTAAATCCTTCCTCATAATAAGGTTAAATATAGATATAATGCATCTCTTTCTGCAAGGAAATGTGATAGCCAATAACAAAATCTGTGTAATCATTAGTATAAAAATATATTGGATGGCTCTTTGCCATTCTTACATCATTAAGAGCAGGAAAATAGAAGAGGAACCTTTAATGGTTGGAACTGAGATATCTGGGAGAGGAGGGTGAGTGATACAAAAAGCACCTTGGTCAAACCTAAGGCTTGCAGAATACATTTTTTGAAACTACTGATAGAGAAAATTCAACTAGATGACTTCTAAGATCCTTTACAATTCTACGTTCCATATTTCTCCAGCTTCTACACAAACTCAATGAACTGTTGCCTTAAGATGTCATCTCTCTTCCTTTTATTGATGACCATCAAATCTGAATTTGCAGTCCTCTCTGAGAACCTAAATTCCTATCCTTTGTCTCTAACTGCTTCTGCACATCTCCACAAGGATGTCCCACTAGTACCTCGAACTGAGCATTTCAAAATCATACTCATCCTCATGACCCACCCACCCCTCTTTTGCCAGTTACTTAGATGTTCTTCCTTCCTCCTCCAATACCTGAATCAATCTCTGGACCCTCTGTTCCTCCCTTCAAATTACCTCTCTCATGTTACCCTTTCTTTTCATTATCACTGCCATCACTTTTGGGCAGGCTGTCACCTCCTCAAACGTGGATTACTTGGACAATATCCTCACTGGTTTTCCTGTCTCCCATCACATCTGCGCTTCCAACTCCATCAATCCTATTATGGTCATTTGTTAATCTTCCTAAAATGGATTTAAATATTCTTCATGCCTCAAAATCTTCCAGTGAGTCCCCACTGCCTACAGAGTAAATTTTAATTAACAATCAAACAGACAACAAACCCACAGGCTGACATGTAAGATCTTTCATGGTCTGACCTATTCAGTCTAGTCTCTTGTCCCCCAAATTCTCTCCCTCTTTTTGGATACTGAATACTACTTTTTGGATACTGAATACTACTGTGGTGCTCATTACAAGAACAGATATTTTAAACAAAGGAAACTTGTAAGTCTAGTTTAAGAAAATGTTTTGGAATTAAGGAATAAATGTGCATGGCATTTTGGCATTTGTTACAGTGAGGAGTTCAGACATCTGCCCTGATATTAGCATATTTTTGATATGCAAATGTATCATAATTGGGGAAGCCATTTTCACAGGTAATGAATTGCTGGTGTCATATATCCTGGTGAAAGTAAAAGCAATGTAAATCTTGAGTGGGCCACCCTATGAATTGTGCTCTCCACTTGTTTCTACAGGGAGCCCCGCAAGGTGGTCCTGCACAAAGGCTCCACTGGCCTGGGCTTCAACATCGTGGGCGGGGAAGATGGAGAAGGTATTTTTGTATCCTTCATTCTGGCTGGTGGACCAGCAGACCTGAGTGGGGAGCTCCAGAGAGGAGACCAGATCCTATCTGTGAGTATTTCTTCTTAATCTTTATTCCCTCCATGCCTGACACCATTTGAGAGAAAGTCACTCCCAGTTATAACTCCAAAAGCACCTTAATTACAAAGGAAAAGTGGAGGAGAGCATTATGGCTTCAGGTGCATGTTGTAATTTAAATGGTGTTTGAAGCATGTTACTTCCCTCAGATACAGGTAAAGGTGCCAGTGTTTTCATTTAGATTTTCTGAGACATATTTGCATCCAGTAGAACACTGAGAAGCAAGCATTCTTTAGGTATATTACCTATTTTGCAAAATACCAAATTTCTTTCAAAATCCATCACTATACTCTAAAAACTGTATCTTTATGATGTATATAGTTTGTTGCATATAACTATGCAAGAATAATGTATAAAATAGTGCTATATACAATTTGGTGACATTGATAAGTGGTAGCAGCATCACCATTTACCTAAATACAAAAATTACTAGAAATGAGTTAATAAGCACTTATTTACCAGGCATTTTATAAAAGTACTTTTTAATTCCCACAATCACCCTGAAAGGTACTGCCCCATGTCCAGATGAAAAGAATAAGGTTCAGAGAGGTTAAATAACTTGTCAGAGTTAACCTAACTAAAGAGTCAGAGCTGGGATTTAAATATTCAGTTTTAATGCCCACCACCTACCTCCCCTCATCTCTCCCTCCTTCCTTCCTGCCATCCATCTTTCCTTCCCTCCTCCTTTCTTCTCCAAGTCCTTTCTTCTATTTGAATATCTACTGACTGCTTCTTTCTACTACATCAAGCTACCTCCCTGGGATAAACTCTATGATAAGTAGTTAAATCCATTGTGAGTGTTCATCCCATACTGCAATTTTGGCAATCATGCAAATAATAATAGAGAATTACATAAGGAGCCCAGTTTTATGGCTGAGGTTATCGTTCACAGCTCAATGAAGCATTTAGTTTGTGGTTTTCATGGTATACTTAGAAAAATTTGCCTTTGCTTTATAGCTATGGTTTATAGCTAGAATTTTCCAAGTGACCTTATATTTGTTAACCATCACTCCAACTCCTACCCATGCACACATGATTTACCTGTATAATGTAGTCAGTTGACCTAAGCAAAGTGTCCAGTGGTCTGCATGCATGGCCCTGCCTTATGTGTTTCTGTGGTTCTCCCACACATGCAGGCTCCTGCTCGCTCATCAACTAGCAGAAGTCTGGAAAGACTGAGTATGGGATAAATAGGGTAAGGTCCCATGCCAGGCCTTTGTTCTGTCACCCAATGTCATGCCTTCAACTACTTTGCCCCACCTACTTCTTCTATACTTAAGTGATATATATCAGATATAACTTAAAAGGTTTAATAAGCTATGAAACCTCATCGCCCATATTTATTTACACACCTTTCTCTACAAAGTTACAAAAAACTCCCTGAAAGCAAATTCTGTATCGTTTTAATGATTTTGTATCCTCAACATTTAGCACAGTGCCTGACACATAGCAGTCTCTCAAAAAACGTTTATTGATGAAAAAGTATTGAATTTAAAATAGTGATGCCTTGGGCTTCCCTGGTGGCGCAGTGGTTGCGCATCCGCCTGCCGATACAGGGGAACCGGGTTCGCGCCCCGGTCTGGGAGGATCCCGCGTGCCGCGGAGCGGCTGGGCCCGTGGGCCATGGCCGCTGGGCCTGCGCGTCCGGAGCCTGTGCTCCGCAACGGGAGAGGCCGCGACAGAGGGAGGCCCGCATACCACAAAAAAAAAAAATAATAAAATAAAATAAAATAGTGATGCCTTAAAGAGTCACTATAAGGACTTCCCTGGCGGTCCAGTGGTTAAGACTTCGGCTCCCAATGCAGGGGATGCATGCAGGTTCAATTCCTGGTCAGGGAGCTAAGATCCCACATGCCTCGAGGCCAAAAAACCAAAACATAAAGCAGAAGCAATATTGTAACAAATTCAATAAAAGACTTTAAAAATGGTCCACATCAAAAGAAAAAAAAAATTTTTTTTTAAAAAGAAAGTCACTGTAACCTGGGAGACTGACTCTAAAATACTTTCTAGAACATACTTCCTCCTCCTGGCTCAAAATCTGTAGACTGGGGACATCCCTGGCCGTCCAGCGGTTAAGACTCCACACTTCCACAGCAGGGGGTGTAGGTTCGATACCTGGTCCAGGAACTAAGATCCCGCACACCACACCATGCAGCCAAAAAAAAACTGTAGACTGGGGGACCACTCTGTCGTTTCATCACAATCAGCATTCACATTGTCATAGCACTTTCCCAGACACAAAGCCCTTTCACATGCATTGATTCTGGGAATCTTCAAAGAAATCTTAAGTGTCAGGATATGTTATTATTACTTTCACTTTCCATATCTGGGGAGGGGGATTCAGAATGGCTAAATGATTTGTCCAAAGCTCCACATCTACTGACTATGACTTTGGACTCAAAAGCAGGTCTCTTGACCCCAAATCAGTGTTCTTTCTCCTCACAGCACAATCTCTCTTCAAAACCTCGACAACGGTCTCATTCGGCACCTTCTTTGTACACATTGCTCTGTGTGTACACCACATTCAGGAGCACACAGAACTACAACAAGCTAATATTTACATGGTGCTTTGAGTCAGACACAGTTATAGCTAATTTAATCTTATAACAACGCTGTGCCTTATTATGCTCATTTGAAGGATGAATAAACTGAGGCACAGAGAGGATATTAGACTTTTTAACTGTTTAAATGAGAAATCCACTAAGCCATGGGTTTTATTTGTTTTAACCTCTATGTGTGTGGTAGAAAAAGAGATGAGCCAATAACCTTCTTATGGCTCAACAAAGAAAACTCCCAAGTATTTCTGCTTTTAGAAGTAGATGTAGCCATTTAAATATTATTGCCAGGACCACAGAGTAAGCAAGGCAAACAATCAGAATTATAGTCTTGTTAGAGATTACAATTCATAGAACATAATAATCTCTGAAGTTCAAATATCATATCTGTCTTTTATGTAAAATATTTGCAAAAACTGTTCAACAATGAAAATATCATCTGCTTTTTGCAATTGAAAAGAAAAAGGGAACATTTCTCCTTTTTAACTTGTAAAAATTTATAAAAACTGTGGCTAGAAAGTGTCTAGTTTAAAGGCTCAGTGTTGGAATTTCATTGGTTTAACACTGCAGGAAAGAATAAACAGGCTTGAGAAGCTCAAACATTATTACAATATGGAAAGAAAAATGACAGTATAGATTAACAATGGAATATGGAGGATAATATTTTGCACCTACAGCTTGCACTGGACATGTTAAGGACAAGTTATAACTTCCTGGAAAACACAAGAACAAAAACTCTAAACAAAAATTGAATACAGGGACTTCCCTGGCAGCACAGTGGTTAAGAATCTGCCTGCCAATGCAGGGTACACGGGTTCAAGCCCTGGTCTGGGAAGATCCCACATGCCACGGAGCAACTAAGCCCATGTGCCACAACTACTGAGCCTGCGCTTTAGAGCCCGCAAGCCACAACTAGTGACCCCACGTGCCACAACTACTGAAGCCCACAGGCCTAGAGCCCGTGCTCCAGCTCAACAACAAGAGAAGCCACCACAATGAGAAGCCCGCACACCGCAACGAAGAGTAGCCCCTACTCGCCACAACTAGAGAACGCCCGCGTGCAGCAACAAAGGCCCAATGCAACCAAAATAAATTTTAAAATACATTTTTAAAAAAATTCAATACATAGGGCTTCCCTGGTGGCACAGTGGTTAAGAATCTGCCTGCCAATGCAGGGGACACGGGTTCAAGCCCTGGTCCAGGAAGATCCCACATGCCACAGAGCAACTAAGCCCGTGCGCCACAACTACTGATGCCCATACACTGTAAGGGCCACGTGCCGCAACTGCTGAGCCCACGTGCTGCAACTACTGAAGCCCATGCATCTAGAGCCCATGCTCTGCAACAAGAGAAGCCACCGCAATGAGAAGCCCATGCACCACAATGCAGAGTAGCCCCCTCTTGCTGCAACTAAAAAAAAAACAAAGCCCGTGCACAGCAACGAAGACCCAACACAGCCATAAATAAGTAAATTAATTTAAATAAATGAATAAATTCAATACATAGATTTCTAAGTCATGTAAGATTAATTTGCAAATAAGATATGCTATGCTAACAATAACACAGTAAGTTTAGAGAAGAGAAATAGAATCCCCAGGAAAGAGAGCTGGAGGGTAGATCGCTGCTCTCAACTGGTCTCCATAAAGAAGGAAATTGTATAATAGACAGTTACCTTTCTAATTAGGGATATAATATCCATCCCTATTTCCCAGAATTTTTCTCCCATATAGACTATAGAATATTTTCAGATATTTTATTAATGGCTTACTATGTGCCAGGTTCTGTACTAGGAATTGAAATCTCAAAGATGAATGAGATAAATAGACTAATCTCAAAATGCTTACTGCCTAAAAGCAGATCCACTTGTCCTTCGGTATCCACGAGGGATTGGTTCCAGGACACCCCACTGATAACAAAATCCACTATGCTCAAGTCCCTTATATAAAATGGCATAGCACAATGTATACAGTCGGCCCTCCGTATCAACAGGTTATGCATCCGTGCTTTCAATCAACCACAAATCCAAGGCCAACTGTGTATCAATGCATCTAACATAGGTAGAGACAGAGATGGCAAACTGAGGAAAGAGAAGAAAGCACTTAGAACAGAGCATGTCACACTCTAAGTACTCAATCAATACTATTACTACTGCCTTAAGAATGTGTCTGATGTTTTTTAAAGTGTGTCAGATAACCATGTCTAAGGAAAGCCTCTTTTAGATAGTTTGAGCCATTCCTTCTTTGGGGGAGGGCTTGGACTAGATGAGCACTTCCCAAAGTGAGTTCACAGGATATTGGAACAGCAGGATTGCATTAGGTTGCTACTGAGAGAAAGGGCTCCTTAGTGAGCAGGTTTCTTCACTGAAGAGCTTTTCAAAAACATCTGTTTACCAGTGTACATTGGGAATCTCCTTAGAGGCAGATAAAGTATATGGTTTTTCCCAAACGTATTTGACCACGAAACCATTACATAAGGAGCACCTCATAGGACCCCAGTAGTGGGAAATGCTTGAGTAGATATGTTTATAGTTCCCATAATTGACTGTTTTCCGACAAGATAGTCACACTCGCCTATACAGAAAAGGCAACTAGCCTTTTACTATGTTTTAAGATCATGGGCGCCATCTAGTGTTCATATAGTGTCTAAACACTTTGCATGGCAACCTGAAGATAGAGGAGTCCCCAGGTGCCACTGCAAGAATTTATCCTGCACTTCCTCCTCCCCACCAGAGCTACAGAACTAAAGTAGTTAAGATGCTGAAAAAAATCATCACCTGAGGCCACATTCCATACACGTATTGTGAGTGATCTTTCCTCTCCAGTTTCTCCTTTATGTATTCTATCTCTCAGGGATTTATTATAGAAAGTCTTATCCAATAATTGAACCATCTCCTTGAGGTATTTGTGGAGGAGAATTTAGGGCATTCAGCATGCAATCACGTTAACTAGTACAGTAGCCTCCTCAGGCATTCTTCTGCAGAGGGAAAGATAGAAATGCTTCTGTTATTATTTGTTTCAGTGCTTTGTTATGAAAAGATGTATATATATGGAGCAGAGCATGCAGAGGCAGTACCACTATAAAGAGATTCTTTTCTGTCTCACCAAGCAATTTTAGGCTGTTCAATCCTCAGGACCCTGCAAACTCCAAAACTCGCTCTTGATGGACTTCAAGTATTTAACTCACTCTGTTCCAAGATACGTAGTTGGGAATATGTGTGGCCAGAAGTGAAATGTTGCAGCCGTTGCAGCGAAGGTAGAATAGGTAATTGTGAATTTTCAAACTGAAATTGAAATTGCACTGTGATTTGGAACGAGGGAAAAATGAGTCACAGTTCATCTGGGTGTTTCACTAATTCTCAGGTTTCCTTCCTATCTTCATGTTTAGAGCCATGCAGAAGGGAAGGGCTTTCTTTGTTAGATCCTTACTGTCAAGTTACTCAACTGGAATTCGAGCACTACATACACTCTTCACCATCCTGGGGTACTGGTAAAGTCGCCCTTATACTGTTACCTCAAATGACAACTCTTAATCCCTTCCAGTGAAATCCAGCCCTTCTCCTGCCCACCCCACCCCACAAACAAATAAATAAAGTCCCAAATTATTTCTTTTTTTTTCTTTTTTTTTTTAAATTAATTTATTTTTATTTTTGGCTGTGTTGGATCTTCGTTTCTGCGCGAGGGCTTTCTCTAGTTGCCGCGAGCGGGGGCCACTCTTCATCGTGGTGCGCGGGCCTCTCACTGTCGTGGCCTCTCTTGTTGCGGAGCAAAAGCTCCAGACGCGCAAGCTCAGTAGTTGTGGCTCACGGGCCCAGTTGCTCCGTGGCATGTGGGATCTTCCCGGACCGGGGCACGAACCCATGTCCCCTGCATTGGCAGGCGGATTCTCAACCACTGAGCCACCAGGGAAGCCCCCAAAGTTATTTCTTTAATTCCCTGAAGTGGTCCTCTTAAAAGCTTACCAACCCCATCCCTTCCAGTGACCATGCCATATGGGCCATGTCCTTCCTCTCCAGCTCTGTCCCCAGTCCCATGGAGGATTCTTGTTTTCATTGTTTTCAGTGCTCAAGGGTTTCTGTTTAAGGGATTGTTTCTCAGTGTTCCTGAAACTTGCCTTCCAGAGAGGCTCTGAGGACTGTGCAGAGGTGAGGACAAGAGCCGTCTCCCCACTCTGTGTTGCTTTGTCACCTTGTTTCCAAAAGCACAACAGCTTAAACTAGAAATCTTACAAAGTTTCTCACCTAATCAGCACATTTAGTTTCTGTCCTCTCATCCTCAACACTTGGAGTCACTCAAACCCCAGCGAAACCTCCACCCTTCCCTCAGGGACAAGCATCAGTCCCAGCTCTGCTTATCCTGGCCGGAGAGAGGTTTTTTTGTTGTTTTGTTGTTGTTGTTTTTCTGGTTGAGCTCCACCTACTCCACCTCTCCCAACAAAAGAAGAGCAACAAGACTCACAGACCAATACAAGTTTAAACACAACAGTATATACTTCCAAACTGAGATGATTTAACATCTGCGTTTGGGTTAACGGGGATTTTACAGCTTCCCCCAAGAAAATGGGTAGACCTGTCCTTTGTAACCAAGGGCCTGTCTTATAATTTTGCTCAAAGAAACAGTATTTGCTGAAGGGAATACTAACACCTTTAGCTTAAAAGACATTAGACAGGTCAGGGGTTGGGGGGGGTAATAAATTGGGAATTTGGAACTAACAGATACACACTACTAAATATAAAATAGATAAACAACAAAGACCTATTGTAGAGCACAGGGAACTATATTCAATATCTTGGAATAACCTATAACAGAAAAGAATCTGAAAAAAATACATATGTATACATAAAATTGAATCACTTTGCTGTACACTTGAAACACTGTAAATCAACTATAGTTCAATTTAAAGAAAAAAGACATTAGACAATATACAATTTTTGTGTGTCCCCACAATGCCCCCTGCTTCTCATCAAGGTTTCGGAAAATTCAGGGTCCTGTATCAGCCAGGGCACCCTATTAAACAACTTGTCAGTGAAATCTAACCAAGTGGAATTGATGATGTTTTTGAAAAGATGAAGACTTCTTGCCTTAACCCTGACCAGTTAAATTCAGGTTTCTGGCCCAGAAACCACGCGGAGGCTGCCTCCCCAAACCTCTGTGCCTGGTCCAGGCATTGCTTTCTCCGCTCACCCCCATTCTGTCTAGATTCACTGACTCTTCCAGCTCTGGCACTCGCCTCTCAATTCTGAAGCCCACTCAGACATCTCCCCACCTTACTGGATTTGTCTTCCTGCCCTACTCAGAGCCCACACCTCAAATAAACACAGTGAAGTATGGCTAGTGAAGAGACTTTTCCTCAGCCTCAGCTTCAGAGCCCCACCATCGAGGCTGACCCCTGGCCCGCTCACCAGAGGGCAGGGATTCAGCAGGGCCTACTGCAGCCCCATAAATCCTTTTTTTATATAGACTGTCCAGGATACAGACACACATCCCCCATCACATACAAACTTCCAGACTTTGGGAAGAGTGAGCCTTTCAAAAAGCATATGTGATCATGTTGTTTCTCCCCTTAAACTTTCAGTGGCTTTCTGTTGTTGTGAAGATAAAAGCCAAAATTCTTGATGTGGCCTACAAAATTTCACAGGGTCTGGCTCTTGCTTACCTCGCTGGCTACTACTACTACTCTCACTTTCACCCCGACCACCCTGGCTTTTTCTTTCCCTCCCGTCATGTTTAAAATATTTAGCCACTTGGCACATACAACTTCACAGCAGCCCATACGATGAAGGACCACAGTGCCACAGCTGCCAGATTGTGGGGAGATGGGGTCCTCTAGGCATCCCAGTTGTGGGTCACTCGAGAGGACTCAGGACAGCACTTCTCTACAGACAATCCACACAGAAGTGTTTCCTTGTTTTAACAAAAGGAATGGCCAGGTTGATACATGTGGGACTTCTTCCACAGGCCTGTGCATGTACTGAATTTTCTCTGCAGAGGAACTTAGAGTGAACCCAAGGCCTTCTAGTACCTAAAAGGGACCAGAGAACTCATGGAGTGCCCCAGGCTACACTTAAGAAGCATCCCTATTTTCTGACATAGCATCTGGCTGGTAATACCTGTCAAATGAATAAATTCAATAAACTTTATGGACATAGTAGGGAAGCAAATGTAACATGCTATTTTCTGGTACATTCCTTAAGTACTGCTTATTCAATGTCATTAGCAATATATATATATATATATATATATATATATATATATATATATATCTTTCACAACTTGTAGACATGCTGCAAAAATAGTACATCAGGAAACATGTAAAGTCAGACCTCTAATAGATAACCCACAGGACAACTACTCAAGGACTCAGCTTTAAGCAGCCTTCAAAAGTCTGAAATTCAGTTCAGTGATACCAATTCCAGCTTTTCTCAAAGTGGTATTTCTATATAATACCAGATCTCTGAAATGCTCTATGAAAAAAGAAAGGTTCAAGATCAAATAAAGGATCTGAGAATCTCTACAGCAATAAAGAAATGCTGTTAAAGCATTTTCTAACCTTACTTAACTAAAGAATCTTTTTCCCCCTGGAACATGAGTTACTACCTAACTGGACATACTTTTAGAAATTCTGCCTTAAACTAAACTCCAGAAAAATGCATGTAGGTGTTTTATGTGGGAGAAGTAACATTTTCACATTAAAATATCATTTGCAGAGCTCAGGGGATGGGATAGGGAGAGTGCAAACCAAAAACCTAAGACAGAGGAACTATCCTCCTCAATCTAGAAAGATCTTTCTCAAACAGTAGTGCAAATCAGAGGGGGCACGTGGAGCATTAGATAAAGGAGTATTCTGTACATACAATTTATTAACCTATTTGCATAAAACCAATCCACAGACATTTCCTAAGCATCCACTAAGCAGCAAAAACTACTAGGCAAAAAAATAATAATTGTGTCCATAGCGAACATATAGCCTCACAAGGGGAGACAGACATAAATAGGTTATTTCCACAATAACACGGAAAGTGTTAATGGTAAATTCAGGGGATCACAAGGGCACAAAGGAGAGGCTGTCATTATCCCAGCCTGGGAAATGTGGGAAGGCTTCTGGAGGAAAAGCTTCCCAAAAAAGACTCCGAGGAAGCAGGAACCGTGAAGAATTAGGAAGAAAATGCTTCATATTTTTGAGTATCTGCTTAGCACCAAGTATTATGATTTCACTGAATCCTAACAATAACCTTGTTGGGTTGAAGGCTCAGAGAAATTCAGTAATTTGCCCAAAATCACACAGATAATCAGCAATGACAGTGGCATTTGAACGACCATTGCTTCTGATTTCAAAGCTATGCTCTTTCTGCAATGCCAGCCTTCAGAAAGAAAATTTAACTTGGCAGTTTGCTTATGTCTAAGACTGTCCACACTCTAAGTCCACTTAGTGAGAAAAACATAAATGCCTGAAATAATAAACTATTTACAAGGAGAAATATGAGCCACCATAGGAAGCCATCATACACAGAGATTCTAAAATTGAGGAGACTTAAAAGCAACATCTAGATCCTCCAAAGCTTCCCCTGAGGGCAGAGACTGTGTTTTAGCATCTCTGCATCCCATTGATTAATACAGAACCCAGCTACCGGGCAAATGTTAATGAATGAATGAAAGAAGACATTCATTCATTAACTACTCTGAAGGCAGCTAGGAATCCTAGGGCTCCTCTCAGTTGCATTCATCTGAACTCTTGGCCTAAAGAACCGCTCTGTCCTGAAGACTCAGAATATCTTAGTGCTTTTAGCTTTCCGGCCAACAGAATGTATTTTCCAAATCAGATTCTTTCCTGACTAGTAGGAACTCCCACAGATCAGACAAATATTAAATATTCTGTTACATACTAAATGCTAAATACATGATGTTTGCTTAAAACTCTGTTTATAATATATACTCTTCTTCCAAAAAGATGTTTAGGTGATAAAGAGTCCCTATACACGTCTAGAAGGGTGAACTAAAACTCGATCCTGAGTCTTTTCCACATAAACATTGAAAATGCTCTATCACAGGTGACCCCTGATAAAGGGGACTCCTTGCAGAGACATCTCGGGTTGTGAGGAGTGCTCCTCATCTGCAAGTAGACTGATTTTTAGCTCCTATTTGGTTTTGCCTCTAACCTATTTTGCTAGCTAAGCCCTCCTAACCCTTCCATTTGCATGCCCATTTCTATGTATCAAGTCCCTTCCTATGAATGTTATCTCATTTGATTCTCATAGCATCCAGGATAGGTAGGAAGATGATCACCTTGCCATTTTATATAGG
Organism: Physeter macrocephalus; assembly: GCF_002837175.3. Taxonomy (NCBI): domain Eukaryota; kingdom Metazoa; phylum Chordata; class Mammalia; order Artiodactyla; family Physeteridae; genus Physeter; species Physeter macrocephalus. The sequence goes on from NC_041229.1 coordinate 49,206,081, forward strand.
AGGAAACTGAAGAGTTCAGTGATTTTCTAACTTAAAGCCTGTTAGCCACCAGGCATAGGTCTCCATCTATCACAATCAGCTTCCTTGCTTATAATGCTGACTATTCTAGTGATGTGCCTGATGGGAGTTTGGATGCTGGATTTACCTGCCAGAGTTCTGAACTCCAGACAGCAGATATCTGGGTGACTTACATGAAAAGGAATTCATTAGAGAAATAACAGGTAGCTCACTGAATCCCAGGAAGGTTGGGGAACCAAGCTCAGAAGCCAGGAAGGAAATTCTGCTGAAGTCAGTCTTTTAAGGATGCTGCTCTCGAGGTCATTAGCACAGGCCACTTACAACCAGGCCACACTGCTGGAGGTGCTGTGAAAAACTCTCCCTCTCTCTCCATGTTTCTTACACCTTAACGTGGTGATTCTAAGTTCCCAGCAGGAATATCTGCTTGGCCTGCCCTCACTCTAGCTGTGCCCTTCCACCTCTCTAATGGGGGATAAGGCTGTGCCTCCCGCCTGTCTTGGACTGCCCCCAAAAAAGAAGGCTATTTGGACACTGAGGAGCTAAATGATAAACGTCCATTAGAGATCATTTGGCTCAATTATTAGAGATCATTTGGCTCACTGAATTCTATATGAGGAATTGTTTAGATCTAAGATCTTGAGACTCATAATAGTTTCTTAAACAGCAGAAATGATTTCCAGAGAGAGGCCTCCTTTGGGAAGGGCCTCGGCCTGCATTTGTGCAGCTGGCAGTGCCTTCCCTAACTGTGCTCATCTAAGCATGCCAACAAGAGACTCAGGCAAGGACAGGATATCAACTCTGCCAGTGTCGCTGTGGACCATGAAGACTTCTTTCTAATGGTGATTTTTCTGTTTCCAGCACGTTGTGTCCCAAAGTAATTTAAAATGTCTTCCTGAGATTAAAGGATTTACAGACCAATGTACCTTGTCTTAAAAAGTCCCTATTGCTCTATTAAAGAGCTACGGACACCTTCTAATAAATGAAGAAATAAATCATCAGTTCTTGTGCAGTGAATCCACATTTTGGTCTTTGAGAAAGATGAGGATCAAATCAAATGGAGCATGGTGTCCAGTTCTATTATTCTTACTTTGGTTGGGAAAGAAAAAACAGAGAAAATTATAGAGAAAATATATAAGGAAAATATATGTAGTCCTACCCTGGACAAGACACAGTGCCATGGGTTAGAGGTATAGTGGTGAACATGATAGGCCCCATTCTTACCCTCATGGAGTTCGCAAATTTGAGTTCTAAATGTGCTACCAAAGGGGAGCCACAGGTGCTGGGGAGTGCACATGGGGGACCTCACCTAGACCAGGGGACCAGAAAGATGTCTCTGAAGAAGTGATATCTTACCTCAACCTTGAAAGATGCGGAAAGGATAGCCAGACCAGGTGGGCTGGGCAAGGAAGGAAAAGTGAAGCCGGAGATCAGCCTGTCCACTGGCCCAGAAGCCAGGGAAAGCGCACTATGTGTAAGGGGGTTCGGATATAGAGAGTGAGAGGGAATTTAAAGAGAGGTGAGATTAGAGAGGAAGGAGGCACCTCATACACCTTCTAAGGCCTTAAAAGGGAATGAAGATTAAAGGGCAGCAGAAAACTGTGGAAAGGTTTTAAGCAGGGTAAAGGTTCTGGTCACCAATTTCCACCTGCAGATATGTGTATGGGTGGGAGCGGGCGTTCCCCACCCCACAAGCACTTTTTTTTACACCAACCCCACTCCACTACTTCAGAAGCAAGTTGCAAGTCCAGGTTGTCACCTGTGTTTCTGACCATCTGATGGCTCACCTGTAGATTGAAGATTCCAACGACCCCTTCCTTGGGTTCAATTAATTTGCTAGAGCGACTCACGGAACTCAGAGAAACATTTTACTGACTAGATCGCCAGTTTATTATAAAAGGCTAGAGCGCAGGGAAAGCCAGATGGAAGAGATGCACAGGGCAAAGCGTAGGGAAACCTGCAGAGCTTCCATGCCCTCTCCAGGCACAGCACTCCCCGCATGTTCAACCACCCTGAACTCTCCAAACCCTCCCTTTTTAACTTTTCATGGAGGCCCCATTACGTAGGCATAATTGACTATATCTCCAGCCGTGGGTGATTAACTCATCCTCTCGTTCCTCTCCTCTCCCAGGAGGACTTGGGGGTTAGGACTGAAAGTTCCAACGTGGTTGGTTCTCCTGGCAACCAGCCCCCACCCTTAGGTGGACTCCTAAAGTCACCTCATTAACATAACAAAAGACACCTTTGTCTCTTTGCCCTCACTTTGGAAAATTCCAAGGGTTTTAGGAGCTCTGTGCCAGAAACAGGAACAAAGACCAAATGTATATCTCTTATAATAAATCACAGTATCACACAGGGAAATAGCACGATTAGAGTTGATAGAATTTGTAAGGCTGGTGTGGAAGGTGAAAAAATATAACTAACTTAGAAGTCAGGCAGACCTAGGGTCCAGCCCTAGCGTCACCTTTTACTAACTGTGGCCTTGATCAAGTTATTTACATTGTCTGAGTCTCAGAATTTTACCCTCTAGGATAATAGAAATCAGAACGGGTGAAGTACTTCCCACCTAGGAAGTGCACAATAAATCTCTCTTACCCCTTCTCCCTTCTCACACTAAATTCAAAGTCATTTCTCCAGGATTGACCACAAGACGCCTGCTGAATTAGTCTCTTGGGAGAATCCAGGAAAGATTTCCAGGAAAATTAATAGTGGGTTGTATTTTGAAGACAAAGAGGAATTAGTCATTTGAAGAGAAAACCATCCATTCCCAATTTCAAGCAATCCTAGCTGTAGTTAAGCTGAGGGTTTCCACTGCAATGCCCAGGCCACATTCTTCCTACCCCGACTTGCTCTATCTCCTCATAATTTTCTATGTTGAAAAGCTCTAAAGGCAGAAGGAAGAGAATTCTATTTACTTTTCTGCCCATTAAGATGCACTTCTGCATGGCCTTCTACGGGCCTAGTGTTGTACAGAACATACACGAGCATGAATACACACATGCATTCACACACACATACACATGCATCCCTACTTCACAGCTTTAGAAAGTGGTTATGTAATGATTCGTGTGATCCACTCTAAAAGAAGTGCAGAATCAGCTCTACAAAGAGGACGCTCATGGAGGACTATGGCAGAGGGGCCTGCAGTTAGGCAGATGGGAAGGGATTCAAGGACAGGATTTCCTGGGTGAGCTCCTCCTTTCAGAGCTTCCCCTCTCTCTCCTTCCTCTACCATAAACAGGCATAGGTCCTAAAGGTGTTGGTGCCCCTACTGTACTGTGGTTCTTCCGCTAATGAAGTCCCTAGCACAGAGTAGGTAAATTATTTATTCTCATGTCGATTTCTTCCAAACAAATCCCAAGAACTTCTTCAGGGCAGGGACTATGGCCCCAGTGCCCAAAACCCCAGGCTGCTCAAGAACGTTTGTTACCATGAATTAAGGAAGGCAGGCATTTCAGTTGGAAGGAACAGTATAGGCAAAGGCACAGAGGCTGGGTGTGAGCTCTTCCAGTGGGTGTTTGGAAGGGGGTTGGGCATGGAAAAACAGGAAAAGCCTTTCCTTCTCATTGTTTTGGGGTGTGAGCAGCTATGCATAGTTCTTAAACAGGTAACCATGGCTTGGAAGTGGCAAGCCGTAGATGGGAGAACAGGGTACAATTAAGACCAAAGTAAACACATAAAAATGAGAACCAGGCACATATTTACTGATGTACAGCCATTTGCACAAGATGGAGTTGAGAAAGGATGACCTTGAAAATCAGACAGGCTTGAATTCAAATCTCAAATCCACTACTTCCCAGCTTTGTGAGTTTGATAAGGTTAATCTCTTAGGACACTAATTTCCTTATCTGTTAATTGGGGATGATAACACCTATCAGCCTTACTGTGAACATTAAATAAAATAGTATATATAAGCCATTGGCACAGTGCCTAATGAGTACTAACCATTCATTTATTCATTCATGCAACAACAGTTTTTACAGCAGCCATTATACGCAAGGCACTAGGAATATAAGAGCCAAAAAAAAAAAAAGAGAGAAAGAAAGAAAGAATTGCTGCTTCATGGTGCTTACATTCTAGTGGGAAAAACAAACAATATATATTTTTTTAAGTAATGGATAATGAAATTATATAATTTATTAGGAGGTGATAGTGTGATGAAAAACCAATAGAGTAATGCAACGTAAATTTGAGGTGCTAGGAGAGGAGTTGAACATTTAAATAAGGTGGTCAGTGTAGACCTCACTGAGAAGGTGACATTTTAGCAAAGAGTAAAGGAAAGGAAAGTGGGCCATACAGATCTCTGAGGTAGTTCCAGAAGGAAGAGCTCTGAGTCAGGTGCATGCCTTGTATATTTGAGGAAGCCGCTCTGGTGGGACTGGAGGGAGAGGAGGAAAGTGGGAGGTGAGGACAGAGAAGTGACGGGTGGGTCACAGACAGCACAGCCTCGTGGACCTCTGTAAGAGCTTTGCTTTCCTCTGAGAGAAGGAAGAGCCAAGGGAGGATTATAAGCAGAGTGACAGGACATGATTTCACTTACATTGTAAGAGGATCACTCTGGCCGCAGTGTTGACAAGAGACTATCAAGGGACAAAGATGGAAGCAGGAGGCAAGCTAGGAATCTACCTGGATAATCTGCGTTAGAGCATATGAAGGATGGGACAGCTGTGGTAGAAATGGGGGGAGTGAGGGATGGTTCTGGATATGTTTAGAAGGGACAGTTAACAGATTTCCTAAAAGATTGGATGTGGGGGTAAAAGAGAAAGGAAGAGGTGAAGGATGACTCCAAGGTTTTCTGCCTGAAAATCAGTTAAGCAGAGAGACTATTAGTGGAGACAGGGATGCTCCTACAGGTGAAGCAGGCAACAAAGGCAGACAGACTCAGCCCTGGAGTGCGCCAAGGTCCTCCTCAGGGAGAAGAGGAAGAACCAACAAAGGGAACTAAGAGGAGCAACCAGTAAGGTAGGAGGAAACCAAGTAGGACCCCGGGAGCTAAAAAGAGAAAGTATTTCCAGAGAGTGGCATCAACTGCTTTAAATGTTGGTTAAGTCCTGTAAGATGGGAACTGAAAATTAACTGCTGAATTTAATAACATGGAACTCACTGATCAAATGAAAAAGCAGTTTCTGTAGTGTGATGGGGTGAGATCTGTATGAAGTGGATTTCTAAGATAATGAAAGGAGAGAAATTAATGACAATGAGTACAGATATCTCCTTTGAGTTTTGCTAAAAAGGGGAATGAAATAGGATGGCCACTAGAGGGTAGAGTTTGGTTTTATCAATATAACAATGTTTATATGTTGGAGGAAATGATCTACTAGAGGGGGAAGACTAGTGTTTTATTTATCCATTTTTATTTATTTATTTATTTATTTAGAGAAAGAGGGAGGGAGGGAAAGAGGTGGAAAATACTTCACGTACATGACTGCAATTCTTATTTTTTAATTCTTTGATTTATTAAATATCTCCTATTGATCCATTTTATTTATTGCTATGTTCCCAGAGCATGAACAGGGCCTGGCACTTCATAGGTGCTAATAATGACAGCATGACTATCAAGTAGTATGCTAGGTGCTGTAGCAAAGAGAGAGATGAATAAGACATTGATCCCACCTTCACGGGGTTATAAGCTAGTGGAGAAATAGGACATGAACGTGGTTATAATGCATGACCAATGTGATAGAAAGGAACAATCACATTATTTTAGTCTTCTCACCCTGCTATTTTATGATTTTAAATCAATAATAATAAGTTCCTTGATATCAAGTATCACCTTGTCTTCTTTCCAATCATCATAAGCACCACTCCCACGACCAGCGCAATTCACTTCACCACATACAGTGACCATCCTCAATGACTGACAAACGAAAAGAGTCAGTGAGCACCCCATCAGCAGCATTCTGCCCGGGTATAAGCTACTTCTCTCTTTCTACCACCCCAAATTCCCAAGGGACGCTTTGGCCCTTGCTCTTCTTCCTAACTTCTGCCCAGGTTCGGAGCAACTGCACTACTTGAACAGAAGAAATCACAGGTCAAATCACTAACCCCCTAGCTAGTGTGTAGATCAGGGAACCCACCTGACTCATGCAGGGTGCTGGAAGGGAAAGGACAGGCACATGCAGAACAGGGATAGGACCCCTCTGAGACCCATATAAAGATCATGACACGCCAAGCTTTAGGAATAAAGAGTTAAATAGCAGGATCTTCGCCCTCCAGGGAGATCAGAGCAAGGAAGATGAAGACAAATCCTTAAATAAGACCATATTAAGGGGCATAAGGAACTTGGATAGTATACGGGGGAAATGGAGAGACTCTTGGGCTGGAGAAAGGAATAAAGCCAGACAGATGCTACAACAGCTCCACATGATAAAAACTGTTTACCTGCAGAAAATCCTATCTCACTTTATCCCCATGAAAATTCCCATTTTGGAGGAGGGGGAAGGGGAGTATTCATGCTCTGAAATTATGTCTAAAAACTGAATGCTGAGAATTGCTAAAACCAAAATTTCTAACATATAGTAGATGCTTAGAGCATGCTTTTAAATATATATATAAATATTATATATATTATATATTCTGATATATATATACATCAGAAAGGAAAAAATGAGGATTATATTTGAAGCCACAGCCTGATTATCATTTATAAATGACATTTTAATTATTAAGATCAAATTGCAAGTAGAAAAGTGAGATAGAGACTGGTTTGGTAAAAACTAACCGGGCAAGGTGCCTGAGATGATCACCAGGTGAACTAGTTATTCCAATTAAGAGCTTCAAGAGTTCAGAGGAGGGAGAAATTTATTGAATATAGAGGAAGCTGAATGAAAGGGCCTACAGAAGGCCCTTAGGTAGGACTCAGATACAGGGAGAGCAGGCCTCCCACCTCCTCCTAACCTTTCTATCTCCACAGTTCTTCAATGACATGTGTTCTCCTTTTGGTCTTGGATTGTTTTCATGAATATTTTCCCCAACAGACTGTGAGTTCCTTGAGGACAGAGGTGTGGCTGGATTATAACTGCCTCCCAGGGCCTAACCCAGTGCTAGGCACTCAGAGGTGTTTGTAAGTGGTGAATAAATTAGCAAATGAAAGAACTTGAGGAAGTCTTCCCTAAGCAGAAGGGAAAGCCTTTAAAGGTTTATTCCAAAGTTTTCCCTGAAATGCTCAGATGATTTTTTTTTAAGTTGCCTATGCTATCCATGAGCCAACATATTACCTCAGTTTTCCAGCTGAAGTGTTTTCTGAGAAAGAGAAAACCAAGATGCAAAGCTTACAAGAGAATGACTGAAGTGTGGATTGGCGGATGGTATCCCAAGAGTAGCATTTTTTTTTTTTCTGGAAGAAGCTCTTTCTATACTGTATATTTGCTGTGCTTTTGGAATGTCAGGACCCACTTGCACATCAGGAAACCAGTAAAAAAAGAAAATACCCCCGGGGCTTCCCTGGTGGCGCAGTGGTTGGGAGTCCGCCTGCCGATGCAGGGGACACGGGTTCGTGCCCCGGTCCGGGAGGATCCCGCATGCCGCGGAGCGGCTGGGCCCGTGAGCCATGGCCGCTGAGCCTGCGCTTCCGGAGTCTGTGCCCCGCAACGGGAGAGGCCACGGCAGTGAGAGGCCCACGTACCGGGGAAAAAAAAAAAAAGAAAATACCCCCTTCTTCAGTCCCCAGGCTTACATAAGTATCTGCTCCTGGAGAAATGACCTCCAGGGATTCTTTTCATTGGGAACATCCACTCTCTTGTCCTGAGAGCCTCAAAAGACAAGACAAATCACTCTGAAAGCCAGAGAAGTTAAATAGTGCCTTCAAAGTGATAAAATTAAATGGAAAATTGGATATTTAGCTGCTCTTTTCTTATACATTCTCCCAGTTATTTTCATATACTGTGGCATATGAACTTAGTACTCCAAGACAGAATAAACAGAACATTGCAACTGGCATTATTCCCTGAGAATCCACAAGATGGCAGTAATAGATTTTGCATAGAACTAACTGTATACAGTGGTGTCTGGCCTGTTTGCCGAGTTTTCGTACTGTTGATTGTATTTGGATTAAAACTGGTTGTCATCCTAATGCTAGACTTTTAAAATATAATTCAGAGAATAAACAGTGAATTAAGATCTGAAAGAAAAATTTTTGGCTTCGTTGCCTTTTTTTCTTTTTTTTATTTTATGAGAGTCCCATTTTTTTTTTAAGTAACAGAGCTAAGAATCAGCCAGGAGCCCTAAGAGCTAAGACTGCTTGAGAAAAGCTCAAAATGAAAAATGTTGCTCCTTCCTGAACATAGACTGATCGATGATTCTCTTGCTTGGAGGAAAGAAAAAGAGGGGTCAGTGAAGGGCCAATAGTTAATCCTCCATATAATTTAATTGCTTGTTATTTTTCTCTGTTCAAAATCTACCCTGGAGGGAATACTGCCTGATGGACCATGCTGAAAATGATGCTGTGATCCAAACTACAAAAACATTTATTGCCTATATCTCTTGTGTTTTGTGTGCAACAGAAACTGCACTAAACTATGACCATTTTTGTCATGTATTTTTATTATTCTACTCACAGATTTGTGACAGAATTCAGGAGAGTGGAAACTACATTTTTCTTTCATTTCTTTAATCTGCCTCCACGTTCAGCATACATGGATATGAGGTAGTAGTCCCAGAATTGCAAACCTCACAGGAAAGCACGCTTTCTGTATCAAGCATAAATGGCATGGTGTAGCAAAAAAAGAGCATCTCCTTTGTGTAGTAGACAGTACCACTAAGTTCAAAAAGATGGCAGTGAGTTCACATCAAACGTGAAGCATTTTAAAACAGGCATCAGATATCTCTGGTTTAAAGTCCTTTGGGCATTCTCCCACACTGCCCAGATTTCTCTTTTTCCCCCTTCCTGACCTCTCTTCTCTAATCTCTTATTACCTTCTGATTCATGGTCATTTCTCATTAAAAATACAGCTATTATTTTTGCTTGCTTGTAAGAGACTCTCCTTTCACCTCAGGTAGCTCATCATTGTATTTTCTAAACTTGTTTTTTTCCCTGAGAAAAAAATCTGCTAACAAGCTATTAAGGTAATATATTTTTCATTCCCTTACCAACCTTTACTTAACTCTTCTGTTAAGAAATAGGATATCCCACTCTGTTCATTTATCTACCCATTCCTGTCTACAACAAACTTGATAGAGGTTTTCAGGGCCTGCATTCCCTTGCTATGCAGGATGTAGTGATGACTAAGCCATGTGCCATGTCCTCAAGATGCATGTAGTCTAGAAGAAGTGAATAGGTCCACACAGAGTTATGCCATAAGGAAAGTACAGAGAAACAAAGGAGTTCAAGAGAAGAGGCTAAACCTCACCTAGTGATCTGGGGAAGATTCATGCTCTCCTCAGAAATGAGAAGACCTCCCAGATCCTCCCCACAAGTCAATGATAAACCATCTTTTCATTAGGCCACAAACGAAGAGCATGAAATCTGATGCAGAAGTGAGAAGCCAGGGGTGCTCAAGAATTCTGAAAAATCTGAGTCAACAAGACAGGAGATAATAGGAGACTCATCAGGCCTCTGACCCGCGCTAAGGAATTTGAACACTGGACTATGGTGGGAAAAGCAAACAGTTCCCGGGGTAGCCACACGATGCAACCTGACCAATTCCTGACCTGACCACCCACTCCCTCAAAGCTCTGTGAAGTGAAAGGATGGAAATTCATGATGTCTGAAGTCCCTTCCAGCTCCAACATTCTAGGAAAATATGTGTTTGAGAGAACTGTGGATGATAAAAAGAGGCACTGAAGTTTCCAAACAATTTATGACTAATAACTAAAGATTTCCCTTTAAATAATAAAATATGCTGTTTAAAACTAAAATAAAAATTGAAGACATGGATCAGGAAACTTGCACAAGCCTCTCAGATAGCCTCATCTACCAGAGGGCAGACCGCAGAAGCAAGAAGAACTACAACCCTGCAGCCTATGGAACAAAAACCACATTCACATCAAGATAGACAAGATGAAAAGGCAGAGGGCTATGTACAAGATGAAGGAACAAGATAAAACCCCAGAAAACAACTAAATGAACTGGAGATAGGCAACCTTCCAGAAAAAGAATTCAGAATAATGATAGTGAAGATGATCCAGGACCTCGGAAAAAGAATGGAGGTAAATATTGAGAAGATGCAAGAAATGTTTAACAAAGACCTAGAAGAATTAAAGAACAAACAAACAAAGATGAACAATACAATAACTGAATTGAAAAATACACTAGAAGGAATCAATAGCAGAATAAATGAGGCAGAAGAACGGATAAGTGACCTGAAGACAGAATGGTGGAATGCACTGCTGCGGAACAGAGTAAAGAAAAAAGAATGAAAGGAAGTGAAGACAGCCTAAGAGACCTCTGGGACAACATTAAACACAACAACATTTGCATTATAGGGGTCCCAGACGCTGGATATTTCCAATGCATTTGAAATTAAGAGATCAGCAATTTAAAACAATCATGCATATATGTAGACTGTTATATCAAAACCTCATGGTAAACACAAACCAAAAATATACAGTAGATATATACACAAATAAGAAATAGTAATCCAAACACAACACTAAAATAGTCATCAAATCACAAGAGAACAAAAGAGGAAAGGAAGAAAAGAGACGTACAAAAACAAATCCAAAACAATTAACAAAATGGCAGTAAGAATATACATATCAATAATTACCTAAATTTAAACGGATTAAATGCTCCAACAAAAAGAAACAGACTGGCTGAATGGATACAAAAACAAGACCTGTATAAATGCTGTGTACAAGAGACCCACTTCAGAACTAGAGACACATACAGACTGAAAGTGAGGGGATGGAAAAAGATATTCCATGCAAATGGAAATCAAAAGAAAGCTGGAGGAGTAGCAATACTCGTATCAGATAAAATAGACTTTAAAATAAAGAATGTTACGAGAGACAATGAAAGACACTACATAATGATCAAGGGATCAATCCGAGAAGATATAACAATTATAAATATATATGCACCCAACATAGGAGCACCTCAATGCATAAGGCAACTGCTAACAGCTATAAAAGAGGAAATCGACAGTGACACAATAACAGTGGGGGACTTTAACATCTCACTTACACCAATGACAGATCATCCAAACAGAAAATTAATAAGGAAACACAGCTTTAAATGACACAATAGACGAAATAGATTTAATTGATATTTATAGGACATTCCATCCAAAAACAGCAGATTACACTTTCTTCTCAAGTGTGCATGGAACATTCTCCAGAATAGATCACATCCTGGGCCACAAATCAAGCCTCAGTAAATTTAAGAAAATTGAAATCATATCAAGCATCTTTTCTGACCACAACACTATGAGATTAGAAATGAATTACAGGGAAAAACACGTAAAAAACACAAACACATGGAGGCTAAATAATACGTTACTAAATAACCAAGAGATCACTGAAGAAATCAAAGAGGAAATCAAAAAATACCTAGAGACAAATGACAATGAAAACACGACGATCCAAAACCTATGAGATGCAGCAAAAGCAGTTCTAAGAGGGAAGCTTATAGCAATACAAGCCTACCTCAAGAAACAAAAAAATCTCAAATAAACAATTGAACATTACACCTAAAGGAACTAGAGAAAGAAGAACAAATAAAACCCAGTGTTAGTAGAAGGAAAGAAATAATAAAATGGACAACCTGGAAGAAATGGGCAAATTCTTAGAAAGGTATAAGCTTCCAAGACTGAACCAGGAAGAAATAGAATATACGAACAGACCAATCACAAGTAATGAAATAGAAACTGTGATTAAAAATCTTCCAACAAACAAAAGTCCAGGACCAGGTGGCTTCACAGATGAATTCTATCAAACACTTAGAGAAGAGCTACCACCCATCCTTCTCAAACTCTTCCAAACAATTGCAGAGAAAGGAACACTCCCAAACTCATTGTATGAGGCCACCATCAGCCTGATACCAAAACCAGACAAAGATGTCACAAAAAAAGAAAATTACGGACCAATATCACTGATGAATATAGATGCAAAAATCCTCAACAAAATACTAGCAAACAGAATCCAA
>NC_041229.1:49218803-49220028 GCF_002837175.3 Physeter macrocephalus
CCTAGCCATGGCAATCAGAGAAGAAAAAGAAATAAAAGGAATACAAATTGGAAAAGAAGAAGCAAAACTGTCCCTGTTTGCACATGACATGATACTCTACATAGAGAATCCTAAAGATGCCACCAGAAAACTACTAGAGCTAATCCATGAATTTGGTAAAGTTGCAGGATACAAAATTAATGCACAGAAATCTCTTGCATTCCTATACATTAATGATGAAAAATCTGAAAGAGAAATTAAGGAAACACTCCCATTTACCACTGCAACAAAAAGAATAAAATACCTAGGAATAAACCTACCTAGGGAGACAAAAGACCTGTATGCAGAAAACTATAAGACACTGATGAAAGAAATTAAAGATGATACCAACAGACGGAGAGATATACCATGTTCTTGGATTGGAAGAATCAACATTGTGAAAATGACTCTACTCCCCAAAGCAATCTACAGATTCAATGCAATCCCTATCAAACTACCAATGGCATTTTTTACAGAACTAGAACAAAAAAATCTTAAAATTTATATGGAGAGACAAAAGACCCTGAAGATCCAAAGCAGTCTTGAGGGAAAAAAACAAAGCTGGAGGAATCAGACTCCCTGACTTCAGACTATACTACAAAGCTACAGTAATCAAGACAATATGGTACTGGCACAAGAACAGAAATATAGATCAATGGAACAAGATAGAAAGCCCAGAGATAAACCCATGCATCTCTAGTCAACTAATCTATGATAAAGGAGGCAATGATATACAATGGAGAAAAGACAGTATCTTCAATAAGTGTTGCTGGGAAAACTGGACAGCTACATGTAAAAGAATGAAATTAGAACCCTGCCTAACACCACACACAAAAATAAACTCAAAATGAATTAGAGACCTAAATATAAGACCAGACACTATAAAACTCTTAGAGGAAAACACAGGAAGAACACTCTGACATAAATCACAGCAAGATCTTTTTTGATCCACCTCCTAGAGTAATGGAAATAAAAACAAAAATAAATAAATGGGACCTAATGAACTTCAAAGCTTTTGCACAGAAGGAAACCATAAACAAGACGAAAAGACAACCCACAGAATGGGAGAAAATATTTGCAAATGAATCAACGGACAAAGGATTAATCTCCAAAATATATACACAGCTCATGCAGCTCAATATTAAAAAAATAAACAACCCAATCCAAAAATGGGCAGAAGACCTAAATAGACATTTCTCCAAAGAAG
>NC_041229.1:49220137-49253364 GCF_002837175.3 Physeter macrocephalus
GGAGAGGGTGTGGAGAAAAGGGAACCCTCTTGCACTGTTGGTGGGAATGTAAATTGATACAGCCACTATGGAGAACAGTATGGAGGTTCCTTAAAAAACTAAAAATAGAATTACCATATGACCCAGCAATCCCACTACTGGGCATATACCCAGAGAAAACCATAATTCAAAAAGACACATGCACCCCAATGTTCATTGCAGCACTACGTACAATAGCCAGGTCATGGATGCAACCTAAATGCCCATCAAGAGATGAATGGATAAAGAAGATGTGGTACATATATACAGTGGAATATTACTCAGCCATAAGAAGGAATGAAATTGGGTCATTTGTAGAGCCATGGATGGATCTAGAGACTGTCATGCAGAGTGAAGTAAGTCAGAAAGAGAAAAGCAAATATTGTATATTAATGTATATATGTGGAACCTAGAAAAATGGTACAGATGAACCGGTTTGCAGGGCAGAAATTGAGACACAGTTGTAGAGAACAAACGTATGGACACCAAGGGCAGAAGCGGCAGGGGGGTGAGGGTGGTGGAGTGATGAATTGGGTGATTGGGTTTGACATGTATACACTGATGTGTATAAAATGGATAACTAATAAGAACCTGCTGTATAAAAAATAAAATTCAAAAATTCAAAAAATAGCAGGTTTAAAAAAAAAGAAATTGAAGGCATGCATTCATGCTTTTTCAGTCTGTTGGTTATAATTTAATCACCAGAATAAAGTTAAAATTCCTCAATACAGCTTTTTTTAGCTTGTCCAGCCTCATCTCTAAAGCTTCTTCCCATTATCTACCTACATTTAATCCATCAAACACTCTCCCCTCCCCAGCCCCTCCTCCTGAATAAGTCTCTTGTATTCATCCTTTAGATCTCAGGCCACTTGTTACACTCTCTAAACACCCTCTTTCACGAATCCCACCCCACCCTCTCAACACACACAGAGATGCCCCCAGGTTAGGTACCCCTCTTAACAGACTCAAATACCCAGTGCTTTCCCTAACACAACATTTACCACACTAATTTGTACCAACATATTTAATACTCCATTTTCTCACTAGATTGTAAGCCAGGACAATGTCTGTCTTGTTTACCTGACACATAATAGATATCCTACAAATATTTAATGAATGAATAAATAAAGTTAATTATTTTAAGTCAGTAGATTCTGAGTGAAGACCTAGTAAAATAATACATGATATTGTATACCTATATTGTGCTGGGCAAGATGTTAGAAACTGTCCCTATAGGTTGACTCTTTAAGGATTACATCTGACAGGAATGTATGTAACCTAAAAGTATTTGAAGAATGTTTTAAGACTGCCTGACATCTTAAAAATAAAAATGTAAAAATGAGTTATGTCTTCCATATAACAACCACCAGAGGGCAATGAAAGCCAACTTGGAACATCTTTAAATGGGGAAAAAAAGAATAGTAAAAATGTTTTCCTTGTTAAAATCTGGATAGATGATCTTATGTTTGGGATAGTTAAAGGACCTGTGGGCTACAGTTTTTGTGATTATGGGTTTAGTGGTTATAATTACCTTTCTGGTGTGGTATTAAAACCTAGATTATCTGTGATAATAACATCACCTTACATTTTGTGCATTATCTCATTTGAACCTCACACGACATTAGCAGGGAATATATTCTTTTCCCATTTTCCAATGGGGAAAAAAAACCCAACTGAGGTTCAAGAGGTATTAATCTAATAAGTAGCCATAAGAAACCAAACTACTGGCACAAACCCTATAAATACCTGTTGGTTGCTTAGGTTTACCACATATACAAAGTCCCTTACTAAGGCAGACAGTCTGGGAGAATACAGTTCCCAAAATTAATTGCACCAATTTAGAATGGAGACATATGGCAGCATCTCCTTAGCAAAAGATCTGGTGGCTCTAGGTGACCCCAAGGTAGCCATCTGATGATGATGTCAAAATATTTACCTGGAACCTATTTACAGAAATACGGTGCTGGTGCCTAGAAAGGGAACAAGCTTCTGGCCTTCACACTGGTTAGACCCTTCCTAGGGTTATATGTTCCATTCTAGTTGCTGCATTTTTATAAAGGAATCAAGAAGCAACAGACTAGGATTAGTATAAAGATATATTAGAGGGTGAAAGAGAAATTAGGATGTCCTGAAGAGGGTGAGAGCAAGAGAGATGGGATTAGCTATAGCAATGCTTAAGCTTGTTGGCTCTGGAGTCAGAAAGTGTGGGCATGACTTGGTATCCACACTAAAAAATAGAAAATAAATAATTCCAGGGACCTGGGTTGGTTTATTATGCATGTCAAATATGGAAACCAACACAGGTTTGTAAAAGGGTCACTCCAGGATTCACATGCTAGAGAAGAAGCTCCTTGACTGCCTTAGTCTGAGGACATGGGGGAAGTCCTTTCTGGAGGCCCGGGCAAAGCCCCGGGGAGGCCCCTGCATGGTGGGGGTGACTTTGCTCAGTAACAAGATGAGGGGGATGTTAAACCTTCAGAGGATTCCTCCAATCTCTTCCTCCACCTCTTGCATGAGCAGACATGAACTGGGCCCAGGGAGCCCTAAGGGTCAGCTGGAGAGCAGGCAGTGCAGGAGTTTTTCTTCACCTGGGGATGGCTTAGTGTCCCCTGCAGGCGACAGGCATTCTGCTGGCCCTTCACCCCTGTCGCCCATGAATTTATGATGAATTTCACTTCCAAGAAGGTCATTCTTCACAATGAGGTCTCCACTATAGGAAGTGGATCAGTTGGCATGGCCCGTGCTACCACCATTTTTTAGAAGGCTTGAATGATGAACTTGCCTTTGTGGATGTTGATGAAGGCAAATTGAAGGGTGAGACACTAGATCTTGAACTTGGCAGTCCTTTTATGAAAATGCCAAATATTGTTTCCAGCAAAGATTATCTTGTCACTGCAATCTCCAATTTAGTGATTATCACAGCAGATGCACACCAGGAAAAAGGAGAAATACACCTTAATTTAATCCACTGGAATGTGACTATCTTTAATGACTTCCCATATTATCCAATCCAGTCCCTGTGGCAAAATGATTATTGTTTCTAATCCAGTGGCTATCTTATGTAGCTTGGAAGTTGAATGAATTTCCCAAACTGTGTTATTGGAAGTGGCTATAATCTGGACACTCTCCATTTCCCTCCCTTGATGGGGAAAAGCTTGATATCCACCCTGAAAGCTGTCATGGGTGGATCCTTGGAGATCGTGGAGACTCAAGTGTTCCTGTGTGGAGTTAACATTGCTGATTGCTTTGAAGAATCTGAACCCAGATTTAGGAGCTGATAAAGACCATGTGCAGTGGAAAAATATCCGCAAAGAAGTGACAGCTAATGCCTGTGAGGCTATTGAAATGAAAGGCAATACAGGTGACGCTTGAACAACACAGGTTTAAACTTTTTTTTTTTTAATTTTCTATGTCCTCTCTTCACCTACCATTCTTGACTCAAGCTATTGCAATGCATCTTCTATATTCACAACTCCAGTTAAACTGTTCTCATTAAGATCATTCGTGACTTTCTTAATGAATAAATCTAATGAATGTTTTTAGCCTCCAAATTTTTGTCTTCTCCCCTTAGAAGTAACTGACATTGTTGACTACACCCTCTTTAAAACAGTCACATTCTTTTTTTTTTTTTTGGCTGCATTGGGTCTTCATTGCTGCGCACGGGCTTTCTCTAGTTGTGGTGAGCGGGAGCTACTCTTCGTTGTGGTGAGCAGGCTTCTCATTGCGGTGGCTTCTCTTGTTGCAGAGCACGGACTCTAGGCATGTGGGCTTCAGTAGTTGTGGCACATGAACTCAGTAGTTGTGGCCCACGGGCTCAGTAGTTGCAGCTCACAGGCTCTAGAGCACAGGCTCAGTAGTTGTGGCGCATGGGCTTAGTTGCTCCACAGCATGTGGGATCTTCCCGGGCCAGGGCTCAAACCCGTGTCCCCTGCATTGGCAGGTGGATTCTTAACCACTGCGCCACCAGGGAAGCCCCCAGGTTTAAACTTTGCCAGCCTACTTATATGTGGATTTTTTTCTATAGTAAATACTATGGTACTACACTATCAGCACAGGATTGGTTGAATTCCCGGATACGAAACCATGGACATGGAGGAACCACGTATATGGAGGGCCTGACTGTTGGTTGTAGGTGGATTTTAAACTTCATAGAGTGCTAGGGCCCCTAACTCTGCCCTCACCCCATGTTGTTCAAGGGTTAACTACTTCTTGGCCACTGGCCTATCTGTAGCTGATTTAGCAAAAGGTATTTTAACACAGAGCACTCTGAGACCCATCCAGTTTCTACCAATTGTGGACCTCTATGGAATAAATGAAGAAGTATTCCTCAGTGTTCCTTGTACCATGGGTGAGAATAGAATTACAGAACTTATACAAGTAAAGCTGAACCCTGACAAGGAGGCCCATTTGAAAAAAAAAAAAAAAAAAAAAAAGTGCAGAAACACTTGGGAAATTCAGAAGGAGCTCAAGCTTTAAAGTTTTTTTAAAGCTACCATCCAGAAGTTATTGAAGAAGAAATAGTAGGTATGGGACTGTATATGTTAAACCTACAGATAAACTTGCAACCCTAAAAGTTGGAAACAGGAAAGTGGGTAGAGTGACTCCCCCATTTATTTAGCCCTCCAGCTTTTATTTAACATCCAGATGTCGGATGATACTTATTTTTTACAATCCTAAGTGATTTCATCAAAGGAGGTGTTTTCGGTACCTTTAATGCATCAGTACTTGTCTTCTATATATATATGTAGTTGCCATTTGGTTCGAAAGAATCTATGATGTAGGTGATTATTGTATTATAGAAATTCTTATTCTAAGCTGGAAAAGAAGAAAAAAATCTAATTCCTTTAAATACATACTAATTATTTTGTTCTGTCTGGCTTATACCTATGTTCATTTATATACTACTTAAAAAGTTATAACTACCTCTACAAGATAAAAAATAAAAGTACTGATATATACACAAAAGAAAAAAAGTGGATCTGGATTATGACTCTGGACTTATAATTGTGAACTTGGGCAATTTACTTCTCTTTCTCAGTTTCCTCATCGACAAGATGATGACTGTGCCTACTTATAGAGCTGTTAGGGAAAAGAATCAAAATAATGCATGTATGTTTAGTGTCACATTTGGCACATGGAAGGATTTGATAAATGCTGGCTTCTTGTTGTTGTGTTGTTAAAGCATTTGCAAGGCCCTTCTGTAGAAATGAATGTAGACTTATTTGTGTTGCCCCAGAAAGTATATCAGAACTCAGAGAGGCACTAGCTAAAAGCAAGAGTTTGTGAATCTAACAGGTTTGTTTTCAAATCCTGTTTCTACCACAAAACACCTAAGTAATCTTGAACAAATCACTCAGTCTCATCGAGTCTCCATTTTCTCATGTTATGAAACATTTACTGCAGCTCTCCACTGTGCTAAGTAGGTAGGCAGAGTGATGGTGTCATTTCACTCCATTGTAGTTAGTCAGCAGGAGGTCAGCTGACCACCCACAGGGCTTGGGCTTGGGAGAGAGTATCCCTGCAGAGGATATCCGATTGAGAGTATTTGTTTCTACTCTTGAAAATGTTGGAAATAAAATTGGTTCTCACATTCAAGTTGTCTTCATCTGGTGTGTCATAAGCTGGTCCTCAAGTGGCCATTCATTCAAAACTATTTCCCTTGGAATAGCATTTGGCCTTTAAAGTTGACTAGATTCCTTTATTTCCCAAAGAGCAAACTGAAGGAAAAATGTTGGCTTTGGAACCAGAGAGATAGTTGAACCCTGCTTTACTGCTAACTGGCTCTGAGACCTTTGGACAATTACTTAGCCTCCCTGAACTAAATCTTCTCGTCTACAAAATAGGGCAGACTCGTACGTCAAAGAATTGTTATGGGGCTTAAATTGTGCCAGGGATAGAACACCCAGCATGCTGCCTGACACAGAGCGGGGTAGTAGGTGGTCCTGCCTTCTTTGACAGTGCCATCAGCAGTCCTAGCATTCACAGCTCTGTGAGCCAGCCTTGATCACTGGCCTTCTGGTGCTCATCCCATCTCAGCCCAGTGACATTGCTCCGGCCAGGCAGAAGCGAACCTCTGGTCCATTTCCCACACTTCTGGTCCATGAACTCCCCCTCCTCACACTCTGTGTGTACCTAGGATTCTAGTGTCCTCATGTTCTTTCTGTCACCCCCTCAGTGAAAACCTACTTCTATTTCTTGAAAGAAATCAGATGCAGCAGTTCACACTGAAGTTGAATGTCAGGAAAATGGCTAAGTGTTATTGCAACTATATTGAGATTTTAATAGTATAACAAGCTTAAAGCTAGAGCAATGACTCTCACATAGTGGAATTAAAGGATTCCCAATATTCCCTATGAGGAAAGAATTTCAGAAACATAGTAGTCCTTCATAGCATGAGTACATTTTTACATTTCAAAGGTGTAGATCACAGCATAAGGCTGTGATCTCTCTGATAGCAAATCCAAATCTTATTTTTATTGATTCCAGTAGATGGCACAGCCTCTGGCAAGTTATAGACATTCAATAAATGTAGACTAGATGGTCTTAAGGCCATGTCAGATGTATAAATATATTTCCTAGCCCACACGTTGCTACTAGACACAAGCATAAACCATTTACAGAACACTTGGGAAGAGAGAGTTAGAAGAAATAGAAGTACTTTTCTTTGCTTTAGTTTTGATGATAGAGGATATAAATTCCCTTAACTTGCTAGGGAGAATTTCTTAGAAGAAGGGGATTTGAATTGGGCTTCCCAAGGCCCGGGTGACAGGATCACCTGTGGCTGCAGAGAAGACAGAGTATTCCCAGCCCAGCAGACAGCACAGATGGAAGTTCAAAAGCTACTAGTGCTGATGACAGCACTGGAAGCACTTTTCTGAGTAGCTGCTCTTGGAAACCTGTACCCCAGCGTACATTTTCCTATCTTCATTTTAGTTCCCTTTGAACATTTTAAACAATCCTTCTCCCACATATCCTCTCAACACTTCTCCTACACATTCCCAATCCTCCGACCCTCCCACATATGTAGCAAAAGAAAAAAAAAGAAAAAAAAAAGGATCTCTTTCTCTGTTATACTAATTTCGTCTAATCTTTGCTTAGTAATGTATCACAGTCAGAACAAGTTTCAGCTCATTAGCTGACAATCTTAATGTTGTTCTCTTAAAATAGTCAAAGATTTGCTCTTTTCCTTAACATCCAACAATACATATGGATTTTAATGTCCCTTCCCCCAATGCCTGAGGCTGAAATTTTCACAAACTCAAAATTTGAACCTTCTAAAACTACTCTGGAAAAAAGAACCAAGCAGACTTATTCTACCATTTCTTCCTTAATCTGAAAAACAAATGACATGAATTTTACTCATTAAATATTTTTAACCAGGAAATAACCCAAAAGAACCCAATTTAAAAATTTTATATGACAGTCACATTAAAAAGTACAAAATTGAAATGTGCTTTTAATGGTATCAGTAGTGGTATTAGGTTGAACCATACGAAATTGCCATTTTTGTAGGTCATGTCAATATTGGCAATTTTGTATGGTTCAGACTAATGTGGATTCATATTTCTCTAGTACCCATAGAATCCTCACAGATGTCTTGGTTCTACAACTCTTGAGTAGAGGTTACAGCCATAGATGATATTATGTAAAGAGTTTTCAGAGGGTTCAGACCAAAAAAGCTACCTCTGTTGGTTTATTCTTTAAAAGGATGTTAAACAAAACAGGTATATTTTCCAGCTTTCCATATTAAAAGTTCCACCATCCATTGAGTAGGTTTTTATATGTATCATTTTATTCAACCAATATGATTCTACAACTCTTTTGAAGTAGGTATTCCTATCATCACTTTGTAGATGTGAAAATGGAGTCTCAGAGCAGGTCACTTGCCCAGGATGACACAGTGGTAAGGAACAGTGCCAAAATTCCAAACCTAAATCTGCGTGGACAAAACCCATACTCTTTCCCCTCTATTACACTGCCCCCACTGATATGGGAAGGAAGGAAGGAAGGGAGGGAGGGAGGGGGAGAAAGGAAAACAATTCCTCAAAATGAAATACCGGGACTTCCCTGGTGGTCCAGTGGTCAAGAATCGCCTTACAATGCAGGGGATGCGGGTTCGATCCCTGGTCAGGGAGCTAAGATCCCACATGCTCCGGGGCAACTAAGTCTGCGTACCACAACTACTGAGCTCACGCACCTCAGCTAGAGCCCATGTGCCGCAAACTACAGAGCCCACACACTCTGGAGCCCACGCGCCACAACTACAGAGCCCACAGGCCCTGGAGCCCACGCGCCACAACTAGAGAGAAGCCTGCACACCACAACGAAGACCCCGTGCACCACAACTAAGACCCGACGCAGCCAAAAATAAAAATAAAATAAATAAACGATAAAGACAATTTAAGAAAAACACTCATGGTTTAAAAACAAATGAAATACCAATTATTGTCAGCACTTAATAGTGTGGATACATGTTGAGTTCTTTGCATGAAAACTTTAACTTTCTACAATTAGGCCTTTGAGATGAAATCCTATAAAGTAGGAAATCTTCTTATAGACCCTGAGCTCCTCAAGAACAGAGGCTGTATCTAAATAATCTTGGTATCTGTGGCACATGGGATGGGACCTGAAACATACTAAGTCCCAAACAAGTGCTTCTAGAATGAATGTTTGAGTGAGTAAATAAATGAATGACTTTTACAATGGAGGGAGGCAGAACAGGTACATAGCTCTTTGCAGAATCAAACATCTTACTATATATATATATATGTATATATATATATATATATATTTTTTTTTTTAACCAGATGATTGAGTCACAGAGTCATAACTCTGAATGGGACTTCATGGACTCCCTTGAACAATATTTGTTTGTTTAATAAATGAAGGAAGTAAAGCACAAAATTCCAAAGCTAATTGGTAAAGAAGCTAGAGCCACATCCACTGAGTATTCTTGAAAATATACTATCCCTGGATTTTGCCACCTATCAGAACGTAAAAGCACTAATCTGAAATAGTGAATTATCCTAACCTATCTATATTTTGATACATAGGATATATATGTGAATATACATACATTATGTGAATATACATATACACACATATAAATAATTGCAGAACAATTTACTTTAAGGAAATATGAAAGTTAACTGGGTTTGTTTTTGTGTTTTTTGTTTTTTGGTTTTTTTGCACACAGAATAAAAATCAAGATTAGGCAGGAATTTCTAGATGGCAGAAAGCCAAATACAAGCTTGTTGCTTTGCGAACCCCACCCATTTACTAATCCTAAAGTGGATTAGTGCTGCAGAAAGGAAGTTTACATGGCCAGACACCCACAAGCCAGCAGAAAAGAAAACAAAAAGGTCACTTTTCATACATACAACAGATACTTTTACATGCATTATCCTGAAAAGCACATTGTACAATTCCACATACTTTTTCTTGGTGATTTATGCTTTTACGCACATTTATTCTGTCTCCTATTCATCAAAAAAGAAAAAAACACACCTTTTTCCTAGTTTACCTGACTTTCTCATTATACCTGACTTTGAGGACAAGCACTATTTAGAACAGATACATTCCCTGCAAATGGGTGGCGTCCAAGCATAATCTAATCTAATATTCACAGTTTTCTATGCGTCATTTCACATGTCTCCAATGTGACTTTTCCCCAAGTGCTTTTCAACCCTGTATTTTGTATCTGAGGTTCATACTAAAATTATATCAACGCAGTGACGTTTTCACGCTTGCTGACAAAGGCTGGGTAAGAAATGAAGGTTACCATGGAGGTGATGTAAACCTTGAGCTATGCACATGCTCAAAAGCTCAAAGTTAAGCTGCTGACTGGCTGGTACTAGGTAAGGAACAAGGGGCAAATGAGGAGGCGCACTTGGAATCTAGAACATTCAGCCTGTAACAACAATTTTAAGGAGTGTGAGCATTCAATCAGTTCCTTGATATATAGCAGGGCTCTACATTAAACAAGAACAAATGGGTTTAAAAAATATATTTTACAGCAGCTCCATGGCCCTATAAATCCTAGGGAGCTTCCCCAGAAGCCCAATGTAGAAAAACCCTAACTTAAGCTTTGTCTTTGACTTAGAGTCACAGAGCATTAAATATAAACAAGACAGCCTGAGATGGCATTTCAAAATGGGAGCAAAGAATTTTATTTCAGTTCCAGAGCAAGTTCCTCTGGTTCGCCTGCATTTGACAGCTAACTCAATGTTCAGTTTATTAATGTTGGAATGAGAAAATTTTTTTGTATTAGCATAATTATAGGCTCTTGAAGCAAGTCAGTTTGGACTTCAAAGGGGCAACCAATTCCAGAACCTCTGCATTAGGTGGTAGACACAATAAGTCGTAGGCTGTCCTCCCAAAGGAGCAGGAGAAATCAACCAGAGAAGCGAGAAAAGTGTGTAGTAAGAAAGCAGATCAGTCAGAGGGAGGGGGTAGGAGAAAGGCGAGAGAAATCAGCCGCAGGAGGAGGGAATAGAGACAGCCACGGAGGAGAGGTAAGGAAGCGGGAAGCAAAGGGAATGTAGTCACAGATGCAGCTGCAGAGAGATCACGAGAGGATCACGGAGGTGAGACCCTGATGGGGGAGGAAGGAAAAGTAAGAGCGGGGGAGAGCGAGAAAGGGAGAATCAAGGGATTCCACCTCTGCAGGGCAGTGGATGTGGTAACGTTTCCAGGTGGCTAGGTATTTGGCCAAAGAGAAAACTGCAATAGAAAACTGCATGCATGGGCTTCCCTGGTGGCGCAAGTGGTTGAGGTGCCGCCTGCCGATGCAGGGGACACGGGTTTGTGCACAGGTCCGGGAAGATCCCACATGCCGCAGAGCGGCTGGGCCCGTGAGCCATGGCCGCTGAGCCTGCGCGTCCGGAGCCTGTGCTCCGCAATGGGAGAGGCCACAACAGTGAGAGGCCCACGTACCAAAAAAAAAAAAAACAAAAAAAACCTGCATGCAATACTAAATGGTGAAGGAAAAAGATAGAGGAAGGAGATTTTCAAGAATCTGGAATGACATGTCTGGGTTCTGCGGAACTCCCGGTGCCAAGAACCGCAAAGGCTAGTTTTGTATACATTACTGTGACGCTGGCAACTCTTAGGGCAGCGGCTGGAGTCTGCGAGTTGGGGTCTCAGACAGCTCGAGTGCTGCTTCTTCTTCTGCCGCCTCCCACACCCCTTACTGAGTTAATGCTGGTCGTCCTCTCAGGCTGTGGCTGAGCCTGAAGCGGTCAGCCTGCAGCCAGCCTTTCAGGGAACCAGCCCAAGTGCAGAGTACAGTTCAAGGAGTGAACTGGGCGGGGAGGCGCTGAACTTGGCCACAGGAACATAAAAGGCTCTGACGTTGATTGAGGTGCTGGGGGGGCCGTGGGAGGAGTCGAGCTCCCCTTAATGCCCAAAGTGGGGGAGCTGCTAAGGGGGGCTGGCCCCTGCACTGACCAATGGGAGCTGAAGGAGCGACCCCTAGAAAGCAGGCCTGTGACAACATGCCTAGAGGGGGCAGTTTAAGGAGATGGAAAGGCAAAGTGGCCCACAGGTACTTGCCGGAGCTGGGGCGGCTGTTAGAAGGCATCCTTTTGTGGTACGTGGTGTAGGGGATGGCGGGGAGGAGGGGGGAGGCATCCACTGAGCAGCACTCTGGCACGGGTGCCTGTCAGAGAGTGTCGCCTGCAGCCTGAGGCTAGAGGCAGCCAGTATGTATTACAGGAGGAGAAGGCAGCTTAAGTGTAGGGGAGAAAGCATGCAGTTAGTATAGCACAGACTGGAGCTCTTATCCCAGCTCTGCTGGCTTGGAAGCTTTTAACCTCTCTGTGCCTCAGTTTCCTCCTGTAAAAGTTAAGCTCAGCAAAGTTCTTGGGAGAATTTGCAATAACAAGCCCAGCACAGTACCCAGTACCCTCTTGCTCAATATTCCAGTACTAGTATTATCTTTATTAGTAAGCTCCTTCCACATTTAAATTTCTGGTCACAGTTTAAGGAAAGCCGATTTCACTGGATTTCTTCCCTCTTTCGTCCCTCTCTCTTTCCTGTCTCATCTCCTGATTCTTTCTCCCTCCTTCCCATTATTTACTGAGCATTTACACTGTGCTAGGAACTGCACCATGGCGGTGAAACCTGATTTCTTGATGATTTTTCTCTAACTATGGGAGTGTGGCTTTTCGGCTCTGTTCACATCCAGAGCTCTGGCAACTAACCATGGAAACTTAGATTTTGCTGGGGAGTTGTTTTCTGTAGGGAGCTGGGTTCTGTGCGCTAAATTGGGAGGGCTGGAAGGAGGGAATTGGTTAGTAATTAGAAAAGATTTAAATGACTGAAAATACCTCCCTGACTGTGTAAATGGAAAATTTTCTGATGCTTACAATATTCACTTGGGATTGATGGTAAAAGACCGCACACAGCCTTGGCTAATTTATGAAGCCCCGATATATGCTTAAAGGAACAAAGGAAGTGAGGAAGGAGAGGTAATTCCAGAAGAAGCTGTTCTTCCTCACTCCTTTGATTTTATGCAGTTTGTCTTTTCAGAAGAGTTTTGAACTGATTCTGTTGCTTCTTCCAGTTCTCCAAATGACCAGAAAGAAACTTTTTAAGAAAATCACTAACTCAGAGTTAAGGCTATATTTTGTGTGGTCCAGCTACCACTTCCCAAAAGAGGCCACATTCAAGATGGCAGCTCCAGCATAGAAAACCCCACCCTACAAGGAAAGCTGATTGCCTCCTTGTCAGGGTCCTGCGTATCTCCTCCACTCATTCTCATCTCATCACTTTCTTTTCTAGTTGGTCTTCTTTTCATTATTAGCCACTGGAATTGGCCACCAATTTTTTGGTAAGCTGGTTAAGAATTCTTTTTTTTAGAGGAATAGGACTCTCAAGTCCTCTTCAGAGAAAAGGAAGAAATTCAACAGGCACATGTAATTGCAATCACCCTCCATAATAGTTTGTGAGGAAGGGAATTTGTGCCACATCCTAGGAATACATGTGGATTAAAAAAAACAATGGCTGGAACCGCCCTCATGAGGCTTAGAGTCTAGTTGGTGACATTTATTCATAAAAAGGTAATTTAATGGAAAAAGAAAGCAAATTATACAATACAGTGTCAGTTGATTTATTTTTTAAAATAATAACTATATTTGGAGGTAAATATATGTGCTTGTGTACCTATATACAGTCGACCCTTGAACAACATGGATTTGGACTACACGGGTCCACTTATACACAGATTTTTTTCCAATAAATATAGTATATTCCATCATTTGGATATACCAGCTACTATTCTAGACATCAGGAATATAGCTGGGGATATTATTTATATATGTGTGGAAAAAAATGTGTAGAAGTCATATATTTATTATCAGTGGTTACCTAAAAGTTAGACTAGAAAGGAGATACTTATTTATTTGCTTTTCTTCTGTGTTGTTTTAATTATTTGAAATGAGCCTGAGTTATTTCTATGCCTTAAAAAATAATAATAAAACATTAAAGGACAATGAAAATTAAAACAACACACAAGAGTAAGTAAATTGAATTATCTCCTTCTTTTTATTTAGATAATCTTTCTACAGGTAATCATTAGATTACCAGCTAATGATTCTAGAAAAAACAGAGAATTAGAAAATTACCATTTTCCAACCCTCAATAAAATAATTGTTTCAGGCAAGCATAGTCAGTAGATGCTATTAAAAAAAAATTGAGATGAAAGTTTATTGGAAAAAGGATATGCACATGGTTTCAAAAATCACCCCACAGATTTGTGTTTACAAAGGTGCCTTTAGAATGGAGAGATCTGGTGGTCCTTAACCAAGGGGCCAAACTTTGTATCACCAATAGTGAGACAATCTCACATTTTGTCCTCGGAATGTGATACAGTGATAAGTAGACATTATTACGCACAAGATTTTGTGACAAAATATTTGACCTGATTCTGATCAGGAAGAAACAATTAGACAAATCTAGAATGTGAAACAGTCTATAAGCATCTGGCCTGAACTCAAAAAGAAAAAAAGAAAAGGAAGCGAGGGAGGAAGGGAGGAAGGGAAGGAAGGGAGAAAGAAAAGAAGAAAAAAGGAAGAAATAGAGGGAGGGAAGAAGAAAGAAAGGAAGGAAGGAAGGGAAAGAAAGGAAGGAAGAAAACCTTGCTTTGATCTTCAATTGAAGAGAAAAAAAAACTATAGAAGACATTTTGAGGACAGTTAAGGAAATTTGAATAGGTACAGTATATTGGATCATATAGAATTATCATTAGCTTTCTTAGGTGTAACAATGGTAATGTGGTTATATAGCAAATATCTTTACATTGAGGAGTTGTTTTGCTGTATGTTAGGTTGGAAGTGGCCTGATGTCTGCCACATGTTTCAAATGGTTCAGAAAAAAAGGTGTGTGTGCTTATGTGTGTGTCTCTTCTCTCTTCTGAGCCAGATAGATAGATAGATAGCAATCGAGAGAGAGACAGGTAGGCAAAGAAAGAGAGAAGGAGGGAGAGAGAGTAAACATGCCAAAATATTAGCAACTGTTAAATCTTGATGAAAATATGGAGTTTTATTGTTCTGTTCTTTCAATTTTTCTGTAGTTTGAATTTTTCAAAACAAATAGTTGGGAGGGAGTTTGCTGCAATCGTCTAGATCAAGACTTAGGGCTAAGGTAGTAAATTAGAAAAAAAAGAACAAAAGTAAAAGATATTTTGAAGGGAAAATAGATTAATAAATATCATTTCTCAATGAAAGTGGTAAATACAGTTCAATTTTCAATATTTTTGTCTGTGCAGATCTCCTCCTTTTGATTTGGCTGGTGAAACAATTGGAAAGAGAAGATTTAAGAGCCCTTGACACAGTTTGCTTGAACTCAGAAAAACTGTTTCTGGGAGCTTTTAGACAGTGACATGACGAGCTTATTTTTAGGTGAGGAATAAGTAAGATAAACGCTAAGATGTATTTATGGACAACAGTCAGATGCCAAGATACACATAAGCCCAAACACAAAAGAATATCATTATCCTGAGGAGCTATAGTGAAACAACCATCAGGGGAGTCCTGCCTGCAGCAGCCAGAATTTGAGTTTTGTGTTAATGGATTTTGACCAAGATAATTCCATTAGCACCTTATTCCTACTCAAGCCTTTCAGATGCTTTAGAAAGGTACCATTTGACAGGGGTGTCTCTGGAGACAGTTTTTTCCTTCCTTTAAAACTGATTTTAATGCTTATTAATGAGGTCGACAGAGCAGGGGGTGGGTAGGGAGACCAAGAACCTCTTTCACATACCCTATAATCTCCTTAAGGTTCATTTGGAATTAGCATATTTATGTGAAAAATGGTGTTGATCCAGTATTTCTTATTGCAGGTGCTATTGCATTTTTGGAAGGACAGTTTTTCACTGTGTATGACTGTGCCAGAGTTTGCAGGACTTAACATGCCTGAGCCTTGCATGATTAACGCCAATGCTGATCCCAAACTCTGACATTTTAAGAACAAAAAATACCTAACTCTTCCCCACATTTCCATACCCAGTTGAGAATTTCTGGTAGATTCTAGGTGAGGGCAGAAGCATTGCTTTTTCCCCCAATGCATCCCCAAAACTTAGTACAATGAAGACACTCAGTAAATACCAAATGGATTTATATAATGTTTGAAAATTTGATTATTCAAATTTATTCAGTTTTCCTATAAACATTACTATATTTTTAATCTTCCTTAGTAGCTCTTTTTTTTATTGTCAAAGTAACACAAACCTCAAATTCAATAGTTAAAACTTTTTCAATAACTTTAAAATTGTTCTTACAATACGTGTACTCTTAAAAATTATTCAGATTCTACCTTAAAAAACTAAAAATAGAGCTACCATATGACCCAGCAATCCCACTGCCAGGCATATACCCTGAGAAAACCATAATTCAAAAAGACACATGCACCCCAATGTTCACTGCAGCACTGTTTACAATAGCCAGGACATGGAAGCAACCTAAATGTCCATCGGCAGATGAATGGAGAAAGATGTACATATATACAATGGAATATTACTCAGCCATAAAAAGGAATGAAATTGGGTCATTTGTAGAGATGTGGATGGACCTCGAGTCTGTCATACAGAGTGAAGTCAGAAAGAGAAAAACAAATATCATATATTAATGCATGTGGAATCTAGAAAATGGTACAGATAAACCTATTTTCAGGGCAGGAATAGAGACGCAGACATAAAGAATGGATGTGTGGACTCGGAGTGGGGGAAGGGAGTCTGGGATGAACTGGGAGATTGGGACTGACGTATATACACTACCATGTGTAAAACAGAGAGTTAGTGGGAACCTGCTGTATAGCACAAGGAGCTCAGCTTGGTGCTCTACGGTGACCTAGATGGGTGGGATGGGTGGGGGGAGGTCCAAGAGGGAGGGGACATGTGTATACATACAGCTGATTCACTTCACTGTACAGCAGAAACTAACACAGCATTGTATAGCAACTATATCCCAATAAAGAAAAAAAGAAACCCAGAAAATTAAGTTTTTTAAAAATAATTGAATACTTGCAATCAGTGCACTGATTTCAAAGGGGAGGATATGCTGAGCAAACTCAGAAGTTTGCTTCTCAAACCATTCATCAGAGAAAGACCTCAGCTTCAAATCTGACCCCAACCTAATGGAATCTGTCAGTCTGGAATCACACACACATCTATCGCAGAACAGAGAGCTTAGAGGGTGAGGTGAGAAGCAGATCTTGAGGGCAAGAATTTAGCCTCGTGCCCCAGAGTTTGACCCTTTGCCTGAGCACTTTTGGCACTTGGGTGATGTGGAGGTGAGTGATTCTACAGCAACAATGTTTTCAAGGGCATTGAGACGGGGGGGTGGGGGTGGGGCGGGCTTCAAAGACACCTCCAGCGTGATACCTACAGCCCAACACGGTTCTGAGAGACACTAGTATCGACAGAGACCTATGCATAAAGTGCAGTATGGTGGACAGAGCCCTGGAATGAAGAGAATGGGTCAGTCGTGGGTTGTATGGGTGACTGTTCTCATGTTCATGTGTTCCTTTCCAAAGTATATCTTAAAGGAAGTTCCCGAGCCATTCTGCCAAGTCCTAATTGGTGATAGAACCCCAAAGGGCCAGAGAGTTTGTAAATCAGCAGTCACAGCACAACTGGAAACAGAAATCAAATTTAGCGTGAATGAAGAGCCAGCAAGAGTGCATAGGAGGCCAAAGAGCTACATTTCCATGAGAGGTGCCCACATCTGACTGATCATCTGTCATTAGGCAGCTTTTTTTTTTTTTTAACATTCTTTATTGGAGTATAATTGCTTTACAATGGTGTGTTAGTTTCTGCTTTATAACAAAGTGAATCAGCTATATATATATAAATATATATATATATATATATATATATATTTATCCCCATATCTCCTCCCTCTTGTGTCTCCCTCCCACCCTCCCTATCCCACCCCTCTAGGTAGACACAGCTTCTTTTAAAATAAAAATTTTGGGGTTCACTCTCAAAGATTCTGATTCAGTGAGTCCAGTTTAACCATCCATTCTCCCCCTAGATGACAAATTCCTTCTGAAAAGGACTCTGATTATAACCTGGCTCATAATAATTATGTAATAAATGGTTGTCAAATAAATTTTAATGATTTAAATAAAATCGATGTGTTCTAATAGTTACAATCATTTATTAATTCAAGAAACATCATTAGGTATCTATGTAGTGCTCCAGGTATTAGAGGTATGGATGTAAAAGAGACAAAGTCCCTACTCACAGGAAGCTGTCCTTAGAGTGGGTGAGATGATAAACGAGTAAAATATCAGGTGGGCCTAAGTTCTATAAGAAATTAAAACAGGATGTTAAAGATAGGCTGGAAGCCTACTTTAAATGGGGTAGTCAGCAAAGAGCTCTCTGAGGAATTGGGCTTTAAGCTGAGAATTATGAAAATGAGGGATCAAATGTGAGAAGAGCTAGAGAAAAGCAGTACAGTCAGAAAGACAGCAGATATACAAGGGCCCGAAGGCTGGAGGGAACTGGCTTTAAGTGAAGCAGAATGAAGGTCCTTGTGACTGTAGGGCAGAGAAGAAGGCAAACAGTGGAATGAGATGGAATCAGAAGGATGGGTGGAAGCCATGGCTAGGCGTTTGGATTTTATTCAAAGTACAGCAAGAAGCCAATGGAAAAAAATTAGCAGGAGAGAGGCATGATCTAAAATACCTTTTGAAAAGATCATTTTGCCTGTTGGGTCGAAAATGGATAGAGAAGAATGGGGGAGCCCGAGTGAGAGCAGGGAGTCCAGTCAAGAGACTATTGCAGTATCCCCAGGAGAAATGGTGGCTTGGCCAAGGGGGATAGGGGTGGAGTTAGAGAAAAGGGAGTGAAATTGAAATACTGCTTGGAGCTAGAAATAGACATGCTGATGGACTATATGCAGGAGGTGGGAGGGAAAGAGAATTAAGGTTGGTTGGCATGTAGGTTGTTGGTTGAGTGGTTTGAGTGCTGGATGGTGGTATTACTATTTACTGAAAGTCGGAAAACTCCCCAGAAACAGGTTTCCAGGAAAAAATTAAGAGTTTGATTTTGAGCCTGATGAGTTTGAAAAATCTTGCACATTCAACTGGAGATATCAGGTAAGCAAATAGATTTATAAGTCTAGGCTTAAGGGAAAAGTCAGAGCTGGGGATACTAATATCATATATAATATAAGGTTTCAACTATTTTTGCTTACATATTCGTATAAAGAGACTTACTTTGTTACTCAAAACACATGAATCCTAAAAGTTATTTATTGTGTTTTGGCCTGTAGAAAGTTGGGTTTGGATGGCCAAATTACACCTTATCATTTTCAGTTAAAGACTCCAAAATGATCAGTTCTCTACAAATGTCCTGGTAAACCAAAACATTTTTAAAGGTTTCTTTTTTTTTTTTTTTTTTAATATATGCCTACTTTTGCATCAGCAAGCCAAATTTAAAAGGGATGTTAATTTTAACTGCTAAGACATGTAAATATCCAATATCAGTTTTTCATTTTGCCTCTGCTCCAGGAGGATTCTGGTCTTGAGCTTTTATGCAACAACTGTCAGAAATGTTTTCACTCGAAACCAAGTGCAACAGCCTCCAGGAGGAGAAGGGGACTTAACTAGAAATTTCCACTTCAAATACAATGTATAGTTCATTCACTCTGGGACGTGCTGGAGGGTGTTTGAAAAGTTTAATGCTGAATGAATGTTTTTCTCAAGCTGTCAACAAAATACATATTAAGCATAGAATATATTTATTAATCACTAGAAGGGACCTCAGGTTTTTAGCGTGAGGCTCTCTTTCTAGATGAAGAAACTGAGTCCCAGCGAGGAAAAGGAACTTCCCAAAGTGAAATAAGCTAACAGCAGGATGGGACAAACACTCGGGTCTTTAACTCCTAGGACTGTGCTTTCCAGAGTACCATGCTTCCTCTTCCAATGCCTATAATCTTAGCACTTCTCCTTGGCCTGCTAAGTCTTTATTGATATAACTTTACACTAGTCCAGGTCATCCTCTTACTTTGTGAGTGTCAGGGGAAGGGGTCAGTAATAGTTAATAATTATATGTCCTTACTATATACCAGACACTGCCATAAGTATTTTATATGTATTAACTAATCTATCCTATACCAACTCTGTGAAGTGGGTACTCTTATTAGCCACATTTTGTACAGCAAGCCTCTTCTATATCTGGGTCTAGTCAGATCAGGGTACTGACCTGAGGAATACCAAGAATAAAATGATTATTAAAATTAACTATTTCTCAGGACTTCCCTGGTGGTCCAGTGGTTAAGACTCCACACTTCCAATGCAGGGGGCGCGGTTCGGTCCCTGGTCAGGGAAAAAGGATCCCGCATTCTGCACCACGTGGCCAAAAAAAAAAAAAGAGAGCAAAATTAACTATTTCTCTAAGCTTCAGATAGATATTTCCCAACTGCCTGTAAAATTGTAGACGCCCAATAGACACAGCAAACTCTACATGTCTAAAACAAAATGCACTATCCTCTCATCCAGACCCACTTTCCACCCTGTGTTCCCATTTTGATTAATGGTATCATCACCCCTCTAACCACCTTCTCATCTCCCATTTCTCATCCACTCAACACTATAAATACTATTTAAACTCTATTTGTTTCCCAGAAGTATTTGAGAAGAATAGCTGTATAGAACCTCCCTCTGTGTCCTCTCTCAAGTCTACACTTATTTCCCACCCTCAATTCCATTCTTATTTTTCTAATTCAGGCCTTCATCATCTACCATGTTTAATATTGCAATAGTCTCCCATCTTGTTATCCTATTTTTGATTACTTAGTTCTCCAACCCCAACTTTTCACTGTTGCCATAGTTATCCTTCCCCAAACACAAATCAAACTGCGTTAAATGCCTTTGTGGCCCCCGGCCACTTATTGACCAAACCTCTTAAACTCAAAGAGACATTCTGCTGGCACCATTTTCCCCTTCTCTCTCTCATGTTCCGTGCCAGCCACGCCAGCCTGCTCACGAGTCAAGATTGAATGGGATATTTATAGTTTCCTTGCTTCCTTCACAAGTATGTGATAAAGATCACTTAATACATGTAAATGCTTTTATTACATTTGTTTGTTTATATCTCACCCTGTTCAGTTAAAAAAAAAGCGAGGTGGGAAAACAGTTTACTAACTGTAAAATACTTTGAGATGTTATTTTTAAGCCATGGAAATCATTGAATTTTGAACTACCAGGGACCCTAGAAATGGTGGGAGTCCAGCACCTTCTATTTTCTTCAGCGGCTCATTAGCTGGCCTGAGTTAAGTTAGTGACAGAGTTAGCAATAGAACCCAAATTTCCATCTCACTATATCACATCACTTCAGGAAATTAAAAAATAGATTTTTTTTTTCCCCTCTTGAGAAAAGATGGAGCCTTCTACATTGATTTAATTCACTGGTAATATATCTGGTCATTTTACTATCCCTATTCTCTCTAAATAAAGTAGAGTTTGGATTCCACTCCAGTTTCTTCCCAGCTGCCCCTGCTACATACCAGCAAGACCCCCAACTGTGAAGTAATTTGCTTGAAACAGTCCCCAGTGCTCTGCACCTGACTAATTTTAATTGAAATCCGGTGCCAATTATCTAGCCCTTTCCCACTGGGTCAGCCCTTTGTATTTTTTTCACAATTAACAATTCAGTTAAATGTGTAGTTCTTAGCTACTCTTATTCCAAGACAATCTTATACCAAATCTATCCTTTGGTTTTATTATTGCTGATAAAAGCCATTTGGAAGTCCTCGTTTAATAGATAATGGATATGTACCTACCCAACGTGCCAGGTGTTCCGTTGAGTACTTTATTTGCATTATGTTAATCATCCTTACAGCAACCCAGCAAAATAAGGGTTACTATCTTAGTTGCATAATGAGGAGACTGAAGCTCAAAGGGGTTAAGTAACTTACCCAAGGTCACAGACTTGGTAAATCATGGCACCAAGATTTGAATTGTGGCCTTCTCAAGTCTAAACCCTGTGTTCGTTCCATGACAGTTTTCAGAGCAGGTAGATGACATGAGCTAGGATGGAAAACTTCAGCAACCATGAGCAGTGGTGCTGCCTTCTGAGAAGCATCTCCAAAGGGATTGATTCAACTTGGGAGGCCCCCAACAGTGAGAGGCCCGCGTACCGCAAAAAAAAAAAAAAAAGCTGAGGAATGGCTCCCTATTTCAGTGAAGATAAACTGTAAATTCACTTAATATGTAATGGTTAGGAATGCTGACCCTTAAACCAGATTGCCTGGGTTTAATTCCTGGCTTTGCCATATATTAGCAGTGGAACCTTGGACAAGTATTGAATCTGCCTTCGCCCCAGTGTTCTCTATAAAATGGGCATGTATGTGTTCTTACCTCATAGAGCTGTTGTGAGGGTTAAGGAAATTGATGATTGATATGTAGGAAATGCTTAGAACAGTGCCTGCCACAGAGTAAATATGTACATGTGAGTTATCACCACTACCATCATCATCACCTTCATTTCTCCTGCCTCACCTCTCATCTCTTTCCCACTCTCCTTTCTCCCCTCTCTGCCCTTTAGTAACAACTACTTTCTTTTCTTCACGTGTGCCAGACCCCCCTCTCACCTCCAGACCTTCATATCTGCCTCCCTCTCTGCCTGGAATACTCTCGCTACTCCCCTGCTCACCCCTCTTTCCACAGCCCTGCGTGGACACCCCGCACCCATCCTCACCTGGATGACTCATTCAGATGTCATTTCTGATGTCACTTCCTCCAGAAAACCTTCTGATACCTCCTCATACCTAGTAGGGGCCCTTCCTTTGGGTCTCAGAGCACTCTGACCTTATCCTGTCATAGCACTTAATCACTAGGTGCTTAATCGTGTGTTTACCTGTCACTGTCCTCCACTGAATGGTAAACTGCTTGACAATGGCTATGTGTCACTCTAGTTCACTCCTTCCCTTAAGTTGGAAAAGGAAATGACAAAAATGGATATTTTAAAGAAATGGATTTTTTTTTGTCAGCACTGTATTTAGCTCTAGATACTACACCAGGTGTGCGTTAAAGAATAATAGCGTGAGAGCTTCCATTTTGCCATAACTGACCTCACATGCACTCAGGTGAGTCTCTGATGAGGCATTAAATAATAACAAGATGCTAGAAATAACACTCATAAGAGCCATCCCAAAATGAAGCAGACACTCTAGAAAAAGAGAGAGTTCCCTGTCACTGGAGGTATGCAAGTAGAAACAAAAGGTCACTTGGTGAGAATGATAGGGAGGGAAAGGAAAGGGAATGAGGTCGTTTAACCTAGAAAAGGGAAACCCATCTTCAAATGTTAGATAGAGGACCATAGAAAAGAAGCAGTCCTAGAAAAGAACAAATATTCTGTCAGCCCTCAGAGGGCGGAACTAGAACCAGGAGGTGGAAAGTACCAGGAAGATTATTTAGATTCTACACAAAGATCTTTTGTTTGGATCACTAGAGCTGACCCCAAGTGGATTTCCCTGAAAGACAGTGAGTTCTTCATCAGGTGAAGCCAGTGTCAAATCAGCTTGGATGACCATTTGCCGGGGATAATGTAGTGAGATTATTCACTCACTCACCTACTTATTCGGTCACTCCCCTGTTCAGTTATTACACACCTACAATCTACCAGGCACTATGCTAGAGTCTCAAGCTCCAATAAAACAAGCTTCTATCTTTAGGAGCTCACAAGTAAGCACATTCCACAAGTCCATTCAGCCGCAACCTCTAGAGGAGGGCGGCCAAGGGAATGGAGTAGAAAAGTCCCCAAGCTCACCTCCTTTCATGAGCACACCAAAGTCACAGCTATCTGCAGGACAACCATCAGTGAAAAAGACTGAAACCTACCAGAAAAGACCTTCTACAGCTACAGATATGAAGAAACCACAACGAGACGGGTAGGAGCGGGGTGGGGGGCGGGGGAATGGTGATATAATCAAATCCCCTACCCCCCCGGGGTTGGCAACCCAAAAGCTGGAGAATAATTATATTGCAGTTGTTCTTCCACAGGCGTGAGAGTTCTGAGTCCCCCGTCAGGCTCCCCAGCCCAAGGGTCTGGCACCAGGAAGGTGAGCTCCCAGAGCATTTGGCTTTGAAGACCAGCGGGGCTTAATTGCAGGAGCCCCACAGGACTGGGGGAAATAGAGACTTCACTCTCAAAGGGCGCACACAAAATCTCCCACGCGCCAGGAACAAGGGCAAAAACAGTCATCTGATAGGAACTTGGGTCAGACCTACCTGCTGGTCTTGGAGAGTCTCCCGGAGAATCAGAGGGGCTGCTGCCGGGCCGCAGGGAAGCCATACTTGGGAGCGCATTCTCCCGCAGCGTCAGCCGAGCTGGCGGCGCCAGGTGGGACCCTCCCACTACCTCATTAGCCCAAGATCTGGCCCCGCCCAACAGCCTGCTGGAGATGGTGCTGGGACGCCTCAGGCCAAACAACTTATCTGAGCAGGGACACAGCCCCACCCATCAGCAGACGGGGTGCGTAAAGACTCAAAGAGTCCACAGTTGCCTCTGGACATGCATCTAGACACAGCCCAGCCCACCAGAGAGTCAAGACCCATCTCCAACCACCAGTGAGCAGGCACTGGCCCCTCCTGCCAGGAAGCCTGCACAAGCCTCTAGACCCACCAGGGGGCAGACACCAGAATCAGGGAAACCACCACCTCACAATGCAGGCCAGATCCTACCTTGGGTCCAGCTGGGCCCTGGCTCTGCCCACTAGCAGGCCTACACAACCTTCCAGACACCTGGACCCCATACCCAACTGTGTCAGGAACCAGCCCCCCTCAACCAATGATCTTAAACGAGTTTGGGGATCCCTGGGCCCTGCAGCCAGACTCCAGGAACCAGCTCTGCCTGCCAGCAGTCCAGCACTAACCCCAGGATCTGGCTTCACTAGTGGGTGGGCAACAGCCCCAGAGTCTTCAGGACCCGGACTCCACCACCAGTGAGGCAGCACTAGCCCCAAGGCCCCCTAGGTTTCTGCAACCAGCCACCTTGTGACCAGGCCCCACTAAACAGCAGCCAGCAGCATCCATACAAGGCAGGTCCTGGCAGCCAACCAGGCCTACCGGACCACCCGCATAACCTGCTGCAACAGAAGGACCCATGCAGCCCTCTTAGGGCTAGAGCATATAGCTTGGGTGACAAGAGGGGAGTGCACTGCTAGGACGCATAGGGTGCCTCCTACAGAGGGCCACTTCTCCAACCTACCACAGACATAAAAATACCAACAGCAACTTAGATAAAATGAGGCAACAGAGGAATATTCCAGACGAAAGGACAAGATAAAACCCTAGAAGAGCTAAGTGAAGTGGAGATAGGCAATCAAGATGATCAAAGAACTCGGGAGGAAAGTGGATGCACAGAGCAACAAGTTAGTTTTTAACAGAGTTAGAAAATACAGAGAACAACCAAAGAGAGATGAAGAATACAATAACTGAAATGAAAAATATACTAGAAGGAATCAATAGTAGACTAAATGATTCAGAAGAATGGATCAGTGAGCCGGAAGACAGAGTAGTGGAAATCATGGCCACTGAACAGAAAAAAAAAAAAAAGAAAGAAAAAGGAATGAAAAGAAATGAAGACAGTTGAAGAGACCTCTGGGACAACATTAAGTACACTAATATTCACATTATAGGGGTCCCCAAAGGAGAAGAAACAGAGAAAGTGCCTGAGAAAATATCTGAAGAGGTAACAGCTGAAAACCTCCCTAACCTGGGAAAGGAAACAGTCACCCAAGTCCAGGAAGCACAGAATGTCCCATACAGGATTAATCCAAAGACGAACACACCAAGACACACTGTAATCAAAATGACAAATATTAAAGATAAAAGAGAGAATACGAAAAGCAACAAGGGAAAAGCAACAAATAACATACAAGGGAATCCCCATAAGGTTATCAGCTGATTTTTCAGCAAACTCTGCAGGTCAGAAGGGAGTGGCATGATATATTTAAAGTGATGAAAGGGAAAAGCCTACAACCAAGAATACCCAGCAAGGCTCTATTCAGATTTGATGGAGAAATCAAAAGCTCTACAGACTGAATCTTTGAGGACTAGGAGAAGTTTTCCAAGTGAGGAAGAGATGGAAAATTATGTTCTAAGTAGGGAAAATAGCATGTGCAGAGATGCAGAAATGCCTGAATCAGAGAAATGGAAAAAGGTCAACATGGTGGGAGAACAATGTGGTTGAATCAGCTTAAAGGTATACATCATACATCGGGAGTTGAAGAGGGTCACAAAGGCTCTCTCCATTTCCAAAATTCTGATTCTGATATCATCCTTTCTATAATACTAAGAAATAGTCAAATATTTCTGGAGAACATTGAATCATTTATTCAGGGACTCCCTGGAGCCCCAGGCCAGGGGCCCTAGTGGCTGAAATAGCAAATAGCTCTCATCTTTTAAAAACAAAAAGAAAAAGTGTTGACTCTGGACATGGTCCACCATTCACCTTCACATTAGCATTGGAAAAAACCCTACAACTACTTGAATCAACTAGAAGTGCTAAATTTCTATCTATCAGCAACATGGTTGTGAAAAGGATGTTATAACAAATAGAATTTAATTTTTTCTACAATCTAATGACAGTTGTGTATATAAGGAGATAGCAATAGATGGAATTTTCTAGCCTACTCAAAGCCTTTGGCTTCAGCCCTATACCATCTGATCACCATAGGCTGAGCCATGATCTCTAAACCAGGTTGTTTGGGCTGTGGTAGAGTGGACCAGCCGCACCCAGTTGTGTGCTGCAGTCTCAGGGAGCTTGAAAGTCAAGTTTCTCCTCAGAACTGGTTAGGTTATTAAAGGGAGAACAGTGGGAATTGGTAGTTAAGAGCTCAAGCGTTTTAGTTAGGCTGTTTCAAATCCTTAACCTCTTCCAACTACTTAACTTTGAACAAGTTAGTGATTCTCTCTGAGCTCTGTTTTCTTTTTTTTTTTTAATAATGATACCTTTCTTTTTTATTATTTATTTTTATTTTTGGCTGCATTGGGTCTTCATTGCTGCACGCGGACTCTCTCTAGTTGCGGCGAGCGGGGGCTACTCTTCATTGCAGTGCACGGGCTTCTCATTGCCGTGGCTTCTCTTGTTGTGGAACACGGGCTCTAGGCGGGCGGGCTTCAGTAGTTGTGGCTCGTGGGCTCAGTAGTTGTGGCTCGCAGGCTCTAGAGCGCAGGCTCACTAGTTGTGGCACACAGGCTTAATTGCTCCGTGGCATGTGGGATCTTCCCAGCCCAGGGATAGAACCCGTGTCCCCTGCATTGGCAGGAGGATTCCCTGCACCACCAGGGAAGTCCTGAGCTCTGTTTTCTTATTTGTAAAGTCAGAAAAATAATCCCAGCCTCCTGAGAATTAAACAAGACAATGTATAAAAATCCCCTATATATATGAGCATGCCTCATGCTGTTATCAATGATTATCATTGTTAATCTCAACAGTAACGAATGGCATCCAATCTCCCAGTCCATGCTTTAAGAAGAGAAAATTAAAGCTGAAGTAGAAAAATAGAAATAATAAATATGTGAGGCTGTGTCATACTTGGTATTTTAAAATGTCATATTAATAATGTAAACTGTTTTTGAATGCCTCTGAAATGTTATTTGAGCAAAAATTACTGATAAAAACTCAAACCTCGGAGATAGAAATAAGAATCAAAGTGACCTTGAAAAGTTTGAAAGACTGGAGGAAAGCATGTTTGCTAAAACCTGGAGGAAAATCAACAGGGCTACGGGCAATGTAGTATTGTTCAGGATAACGGCAGCATCAAATGTGGAGACCCATGTAGAACTGGGTCCAAGATGAGCAAGATTTGATTAATACTGGCCC
This sequence comes from Physeter macrocephalus, assembly GCF_002837175.3. Lineage (NCBI taxonomy): Eukaryota > Metazoa > Chordata > Mammalia > Artiodactyla > Physeteridae > Physeter > Physeter macrocephalus. The sequence continues at coordinate 49,247,490 of NC_041229.1, forward strand.
AATGGAAAACAAACACACATAATAGGGCACATCTGCTACAGTGGAAAGAAGCCTGGGCTGGGCAAAAGAAACTCTGGGCTTGTGCTAACCCTGTGCCAACTCTGATATTACTTTGGGCAGGTCCATTCCCCTATGGAAACCATCTCTAATGTGTAAGCACTGGATGAACAGCTTTTCCAGTGCTGAAATAGTTCCTAAAAAAGAAAAAAGAAAAAAAAAAAAAAAGGAAGTAAAGAAAACCATGAAGTAACCCATACATTATATTCAGTATTCGTTAATTTCCATTAGATTTTATTTCACCACTTATAATCACAGCTCTTTGAAGAAATACAGCATAATAGATATCATTTCCTGAATGCCTATTTGCGCCAGGCTCCGTGTTAAGGGCTTTACAGTTATTGTCTCATCTATTTCATGCAACAGCCCTGATAGGCAGGTAGATATTATACCCATTTTATAGGTAAGGAAGCTGAGGTTTGAAGAAGTTAAATGACTTCCCCAAGTTACTTAGGTATAACTGGTGGACTCAGCGTTCAAATCTAGTTCTCTCTGACTCCAAATCTTTTGTTCCTTCCCACTTTTTCATGGCCCCTTAGTGCACTAACTGAGAAAAATTTCAGAGGATGGTTAAAATATTGAAAGACGTAGAAGTCTGACGCTATAAAGAAAAGGTCCAAGAAAGGATGTGTTCACCTGGTTCTCACATCAAACACCAAAATATATTCCAGTACAACAAAGATTAAATGGCTAAAAATTAAACCAGGGTTGTACTAGAAGAAAGCATGGGTAATTTGTTTAGTATGTATCAGAGGAGGGAATATATAATACAAAACTCAAAAACTAAAAAGGAAAAAAAAATGTGACTATATAAAACATTTTAAACTTCTGTGTGGCAAGAAATAACATACAAGGGAAAAGTTTAAATACTTAAAATACAATAATAAAAAATACAAATACCAAACTAGTAAGAATATTTGCAATAGTTATCTGAGATGAAGAACTAATATTCTTAATATGCAGATAAATTTTTAAAAGAGCAAACTACCCAAACCAAAAAAAAAGGCAAAATAAGTGAACAGGCATTTTATATAAAAACAAATTTAAATATCCAACAAACATATAAAAAGCTGTTTAACCTCATAATTGAAGAAATGCAAAATTTAAAAATATAATTGTCTACCTATCAGAACGACCAAGGTCAAATGTTAGGGTATGAGCAATTTTTACAAGAGTGTGAGGAAGTAGCCAATCATATTATTTGTGGGAGTATAAATTAATGCTACATTTTTGGAAGCAACTTGGCAATAGCTACCAAAATTTAACACTCATACCCTTTATCCAACAACTTACTGTTAGATGATATTTATTATAAAATTGTTTGTACTAGCAAAATACTAAAATAAGCTAAGTGCCCATCAACTGTGCCCTGGTAAAATAGCTTTACATTGACTAATAGAACCCTCCATGGCTATTAAAAAGAATAAGATAATGTATAAGAATATGTGAATGAAGAATGCTCTCAGGATTAAGAGAAAGCAACTGCTATGTATAAAATAGATAAGCAGCAAGGATATATAGTACAGCACAGGCAAATATAACCATAATTTTGTAATAACTTTAAATGGAGTATAATCTACGAAAATATTGAATCTCTGTGCAGTACACTGAAACTAATATAATTTTGTAAATCAACTATACTTCAATAAAAAAAGGATGCTCTCTAAGATGTGTTAGTAAATGGAAGAAAATCAAAGTATAAAGCAGTATTTAAAATATTATCGTTTTGTGTAAAATTTTTAAATTATTTATAATTTTATAAACCTGCTTATATTCATAACAGAAATAATTGGTAGTATATACAAGAAGCCATTAACATGGTTACCTTTGGAGAGAATAATTAGAGGTAGGGGAAGGCTTTTACTTTTTTACCTTTTTGTATGCCTTTAATTTTCACATATGTGCATTATGTACATTCAGTTATCCCTCAGTTGTCCCCAGGGACAACCCACACACACACCCCACAGATATCAAAATCCACAGATACTCATGTCCCTTATATAAAATGGTGTAGTATTTGCAAATAATCTATTCATATCCTTCCATATACTTTAAATCATCTCTAGATTACTTACAATACTTAATACAATGTAAATGCTATGTAAATAGTTGCCAGGTATGTCGCAAATTCAAGTTGTGCTTTTTGGAACTTCCTGGAAATTTTTTCAAATATTTTCAATCCAAGGTTGGCTGAATTTGCCAATGCAGAACCTGCAGATATAAAGGGCTGACTGTATATTAATTATATTTTTTATATCAATACATTATCTGGGCAATGAGATTATGGCCTGTTTTTGTTCTCTTCATTATTAGTTTCTGTTTGTTCAGGAAATAAATATTTTTTAAATGTACAATAGCAAACTAAAAGAAACATAATGCATATACTTTTTAACTTAAGAAGTGTATTTCCAGGGAATTTATCCTTCAGAAACACCTTCATAAGAATTTTTTTTTAAATAAATTTATTTATTTTTGGCTGCATTGGGTCTTTGTTGCTGTGCACGGGCTTTCTCTAGTTGCGGCGAGCGGGGGTTACTCTTTGTTGGGGTGCGCGGGCTTCTCATCGTGGTGGCTTCTCTTGTTGCGGAACACGGGCTCTAGGCGCGCGGGCTTCAGTAGTTGCAGCATGCAGCCTCAGTAGTTGTGGCACACGGGCTTAGTTGCTCCGTGGTATGTGGGATCTTCCTGGACCAGGGCTCGAACCTGTGTCCCCTGCATTGGCAGGTGGATTCTTAACCACTGCACCACCAGGGAAGTCCCCATGAGTATTTTTTTTTTTTTTTTTTTTTTTTTTGCGGTACGCAGGCCTCTCACTGTTGTGGCCTCTCCCGTTGTGGACCACAGCATGTGGGATCTTCCCGGACCGGGGCACGAACCCGTGTCCCCTGCATCGGCAGGCAGACTCTCAACCACTGCGCCACCAGGGAAACCCCCCATGAGTATTTTTAATAGTAAGAAGCCAGACACAGCCTCAACCTCATCAGAAGGGATCCTACAGAAAAAATACTGGTACATCCATACCATGGGATACTAGGCTCCTGTTAAACATTTGACTGATGTAAGCTGAATTGGATGATGACCACAATAGACTGTTAAATGAAAAGCTAAACAAAAACAAGTTATACAACTATATATATGATATGATCTTATCTGTTTAAATAAAAAGTCAATAATATATTAAAATATAAAATAGAAACAAATCGCGATAAAGCGACCTGCTTGCACCTGCATATAGCAGATTTCTAAAAAGCATACACTAGAAACTGCTAATGGTGGTTACTTCTGGGAGTGAAGATGGTGAGGGGACTTTTTACTTTTCTTTTTACACCTTTCTGAAACATAAGAATTCATTACCATGATCACATATTATTTTTTAATGAAAAGTTAAGTCTAATTGTTTGACAAAAGAAGAGGTCGTTCGTCCCATGACATTTGTGCATTCAGCTTCCTGTAGGCAGGAGCCTAGATCAAATTACTTTTCCTGTCTCTTCTGGCTCTCTGAGTCATACTTCTGACTCCTCGACACCTAGACAGTCTCTGAAATGACTGTCATTTAATAAGGATTAAATCTGGGATTTTATAGTTCAAAGAGGTTTTAGACTCAAAGAGCCTAACAGTCCCTTCTCCCTGAGACAGGAGAGAATTGAGGCTCAGAGAGGTGATATGACCGTCACTCAGCTAGTAAGGAGTGGCCCAGCCAGATCCAGGTTCACTCAGTGGACTTCCCAGCGTTACCGTGTAATCAAAGCTCTCAGTAAGCATAGAAAGCCAATCAATGCTTTCACCAGAATAGAAAGCCATGAAATTAGTAAAAGTGAATAAGGAGACTTTAACAAAGTTATTATGAGAGGACCAGCTTGTGGGATTAAAGATTACAGATGTTCCAGGCCTGACAGGGAAAACTCAGTGGCAACCCCCATCCACCACTCAATATCATTGTCAAAGAAAACTGATGAGAAGTGAAATAAGATTCTATATTTTATGTGTAGATAAGCTGATCAGTTCTTTTATTCTTTTTCATGTTCCATAGCCATCTTCCCTGGAAGTAAAAGGAAACAGAATTCAGATATCAGCTGTGTAGTTTGGAAAACTGGACTCTTGTGTGTTCAGTTGAAACTGAAAAGCTTCTTAGGGGTTTGTCTTGTTCACCTTTGTTCCCCATCCACCATCCATCTCCTGGGCACACACAGAGCCCTGTCATTGGAAAGCACTTAGTAATTACATTGTGATGGTTTAGACTGAATTGATTTGAGAAAGATTTTAGCTTTTGCATCTCATTAAATTTGACTTCAGAGTGATTTCTCCCTCTCGGCAGAGTTTTGTGCTTATTTTTTAGATGCTCTGTTTCTCTTTTGGCAAGGGCCCCAAAATGGGCGTTAGCAAGAGCAACATAAACTCCTGGCATTCTCTATTTCATTTTGTCACAATTCATTCTGGAATTGTACATAAGAAATGAGGCAGTCAGATATATTTTGGTAACAAGGCTCAGGGCTGTCTAACCAAGCTCAGGATGACAGGACCAGGCATATGACCAAAGAGAGGGATTTGGCGGGCAGCCAGCCCCATTCCATACAGTCTCCCCAGAATCTCATATGAATATATTATTCTGTCAGCACATACTTGTCTACATACATTACATGTGTCTTTCTTTATTATCCTGTTTTCCTTCTAATTTTGAAGGCTCCTATCTAACCCAGAAATCTAGGAAACTCATAGAAGCATATTAAATACACACACTAAAATCTTACTGGACATGGGTAGACAAAACTTTCAACCCATTCAGACCATGGCACAAACGTCCGAGGTGAAATTTCATGTTTCTGCTAACTAAAGTTATCAAGAGCATGAAATTTGATAGGTTAACACTCAAATGCCTGGGTAGGACATGAAGGATTTTGAGGCAGGTAACATAATCTTAGCCTCTCAGTTTTGGGAAACTTTTTCCCTCTGTCTATCAGAATAATATGCCTTATGAAATACCAAAATTCTCTGGCTTCCTCTCTTTCAGGTGAATGGCATTGACCTTCGTGGAGCATCCCATGAACAGGCTGCTGCAGCACTAAAGGGGGCTGGACAGACGGTGACGATTATAGCACAATACCAACCTGAAGGTCAGTGAGAACTCAAACTTACAATGTTCTGATGTGTTTCTGTGTGAATGGGTGCCTGCATTTCTGATCACCGGTATTAACCAGTCACCACCAACAAGATTTTTTAAACAATCTATGGTGAAAAATTTGTGGTTTATGTCCAAAGAACATGAGACTTTGTTACCTTTAATTCCAAGGAAAACATCCAATAGTTAGAAAGGCCTGTTTGAAAATATGAATTTAAACAAATAGCAAGTAGCATCAGCTTTATTTCATTTATATTCTTATCTGGTATACACCTTTGGTCAGCAATGGATACTATAAAAGCAATTAAGATTTAGGAAGCAAGGGGGAGAGATCTCATCTACAGAAATAGACCATGATCAGTAGACCATAGTCTCTCCTTATGGCATTGGCTTACTCTTATTAACACTAACGTGGTTTTTGGATGTCCTTGATGTGGAATTTTTATTTAATTTATTTTACTTTTGCCTCTTCTGCCACACTATCCCTTGTTTGGAATACATCACTGTAAACCCTGAGACTTGGTGAGATGTCATAAGTTGAATTAGCCAATTGAGATTTAATGAGATATTCTAAATTAGATTAGCCAAACCTGCTTTTTTTTTTTTTTTTTTTTTTTTTTTTGCGGTACGCGGGCCTCTCACTGCTGTGGCCTCTCCCGTTGCGGAGCACAGGCTCCGGACGCGCAGGCTCAGCGGCCATGG
>NC_041229.1:49253416-49259947 GCF_002837175.3 Physeter macrocephalus
CCCCGCGGCATGTGGGATCTTCCCGGACCGGGGCACGAACCCGTGTCCCCTGCATCGGCAGGCGAACTCTCAACCACTGCGCCACCAGGGAAGCCCCAAACCTGCTTTTTGATTGGTTTTAACATCTGTTTCTGTGATCAGAATGAGGATCAGTGAGACAACTGGGATGTTACCTACTGTGGAATTGAGTTCTTAGCAAATTTATATATATAAATTGCTCTTTTGTTAAAGAAATGTAGTTATGTATATCACTGTGGACTAGACTTTGCAAAAAAAAAAAGAGGAATATGGTTCTGTCTTCAAGAAATGTAGTTAATTGTTTTTGGTCTACATGGCTAGCAGAGAGGAGAATTTAACAGATGAATATGAAAGTACAAGGGACCTTCAAGGAAGAGTCTTTGTGCATCCACATGCATAAAGAGCTTCTGTGGCCTTTTCAAATGATTCTTTCCTAAAATCAGTTGGTCTATTGATGTTTGGAAGATTGAGGTTTGTGTCTTTCCTGTGACATCTTAGGTTTTACCATTAACGGTGGCCAACCACATGTTTTACGAGAGAATAAAGAAAACATTCTGCCATTATGTGTTTTGGTATGTCACTTTCACTTTGCCTGACTTTAGAATTAGGATTTGCGATTAAGTTATACTAAAAAAAAAAAGTATTAATTGCTTTCTTCTATTGGCCTAGCCCAGATATGGCCAGAGAGCCATCTGGAAAGAGGGGATTTGTGTTTGTCAAAGATGGATGATGGCAGCACCAAGGAAACATGTTCTTCCCAGACAGTTTTGACAAGTCTTTCTACTTCTTAAAAATTAGTAAATATGTCTTCTAATAGGAATAAACAGCTCCAAAGTACCCATTGTAAAACAGAAAATGAAAAATATCTGGGTTAACACAATTTGATGAACAAATTCTTCTTCATATAGAGTAAGAGCTTGTTCATGGGATTCTTCCATTTTATTGATAGCTGTTATCTTTGGGTCTCAAACTCTATGCCCTACACCATAATCTGATGCAAGGCATAAATATCGCTGACTGTTTTCCCATTTCTGAAAACTTTCATCTCAAACAATTCTGGAGACTGATAAGATGGTCAGAACCATAGTTACACCAATTAGAAGTTCTTGATAGTGAAGACAGTCATTCAAATAACTTTGAACAGAATGATTACAAGCTTTAAAAGTTACAATAAAGGACAAGTATGTCCTAGTTCTATCAGCATAAATCTTCATCTTAAGCTTCCTTATAGCTTTGTTTCCTTTAAGCAATATACTCACTTTGGATACTATGCCGTACTTTATCAAGATGCCTGATCAAAGCATGTCTTATAAATCAAATAAATTGATTTTTAAAGTGCTTCTAAAGATACCTGCAAATAACAACAACAAGCTTCGTATTTCAAAATGCCAAACTACAAATCAGACTCACGGAATGACTTCCCTATTTTAATAGCCTAACTGCATTCTAATTTGTCATGGCTTTAAATCAGTTGGAAATGTGGTAATACAACATCAAGCAATCATTCTTCTCCCTTTGCAAAGGGAGAAGAATTTAACTATTCTTAATTTAACTTAATTTAGCTTAATATAGCTTAATTTAACTATTGTTTCAAATGGAAAACTGATTGGATTGTTGTTTAGGTCATTTAGGGACATGTAAATTATATGACATATTTAAAAAATAATGATCAATTTGCCTTTAAAATAACAAGTGAAAAGAAGAGTATACCATGAGTTTGCATTAGGAAATTCTCACCAAGTCCCCTTAATTTGCACCAGTATTGTGAGGTATCCATGCTAAGACAAGTTTTATTGACATCTCTTGTGACATGGTCAAGAACCAGGCTTTCTGCAAAAATGTTTTTCACTTACATTCAAATACTTTTATGAGGAATATTCTAGATGCCTTGCTCAATATTACTAGATATTCAGAAAATTCCACTTTTACCCCTATCCCAGGTCTTTGTCTTTAAGGAATTTTTTATCTCCTTCAGGAAAAGAGACTTAGATACATTTAATAGAGATCAGTTCCTGATGACATATAACCAAAATTGTATGATAATGGCACCATCTCTAAGAATTATGGAACGTCAGAGAAGGAATAAACCTGCAGGAGCTAGAACAGTACAAGAGTACTTCATGGAAATGGGAAAATGCAACTAGACTTTGAAAAATGGGTGAGAATTCTATTCCAGAGAGCAGGGAGAAAGAATATCTTGATAGGCTATGTAAGATCGTGAGTTCCAAGCGTGCAGACACCAAAATCTATGTTTTGTTCACTGATAAATTTATCTTCAGTGTTGTACATATAACTGGTATTTCTTAAAAAGTTGTTGAACTACTGAAGAAAAGTTTACCATTCTTCAGTACTTGATTTTCCACTTGACAGTAATTGAACGTTGAAGGGATTCATTTTTACACTTGCACTTTTTCATTTTTGCTTCAAAGCAGAAAATAAGTGGTAAATAAGTGTATATTGCAAAATACAAAACCATTTCCAACTGTGTTTTTCATAGTACTTAGCACATTTTTTGAAATAATGATAAGTAATTTATAATTATCATAATATGACAATAAGTGTCTTCCTTGGCAAGTTTCACTGCACAGGGTAAGGCCAAAGTTGTTATACTCACTTCTGCCTAAAATGAACTTGGCCCCAGTTGTCTGAATTACTCTATCCATCATCAGTCTTATTCAATGCCTAGTTCTAGGTGGCAGAATTGAAGCCAAATTTAAAGAGTCACATACAAACAAACGTTTCTTTCTCGTGGTGTGATTGTGATTCATTTTTACCATCTTTTTTTATCCAATGTGTGTCACATGCTTACTTTGAAGTTAACATGTATTACATTAATAATAGAAAGAAAATAATAAAGTTATTTTCTCTCTTTCTTTAAAAAAAGGATCATGTACCTGATACTTCAGAATAAATTCTACTTAAGCAATATAAGAAATTAATTCTTGTAAAAATTTCAATTACCTATATTCAATTAGTGAAATGACTCCAACATTACTTGGAAAAAAGGAAATATAATGCTCACCCACCTCCGCTACACACATACACACATATATATATACCCATTTCCTTACCCCTCCCAGTCATCTTCCTCATTGCTTTCAGAATTACCATTCTAGAAGATATCACCCCAAGATGCCTGTACACAAACTCCTTGCTTTTCACAGTATGGTCCCAGCCAACCTCCATGCCCCCTGCCGCTACCACCACCCACCAGCATCATCCTTTTTCACTGTGGCTCTACTTCACAGGACTGCTCCCTGCCCCTGCCCTTCGTCCTGAACTGCCATGTTTCTGGGCCTTTGCTTATGTGGGTTCCTCTGCCTGGAATTCCCTTTTCTCCCTTTCTACCAGTAGTGTTCCTGCTCATCTTGAAGGCCCTCAGATGCCAATTCCACTACAAAGTCATCTTTAATCTGCTGAATGAATGTTGATTGATTCTTTCTCTGAGCTCCCTAGACCTATATTCAGACACCTGGTGTGTCCCTTGTCATGATTTGCACATTCCTCCACTTAAGTAAGCTTCTAGAGGGCAAGGACCCTTCTACCACTCATTTTATCTCCCATGTTAATGTGCTCAATATGAATTTGACTATGCTTTATTAAAGAGTTATCAAATGTGTCTCCCCTTGTTTTAGAAGTGCAATATAATATCTTTAGCGTGTTGGCAAATATTAATAGTAGATGTTTAAGAAATATTTGCTGAGTGAATATTAAATGAGTGCCCTGGGGTTTTGATATTAGATGCAGAAATGGTAAATGAATGCCTATGTTGGACATTTGGTGTTGATGCTCTTTTTAGGTGGTGCCTTTTCTGCTGTTGTTGTTACAAAACCTTTAGCAACCCTAATGGGTAAACTCCCTTTCTCCTGCATTGCAGAAAATGTACAGCTCTTGCTCTGTAATATAGAACAAAGAAAAGACTATTAAAGGTCTCACATTTCATTTTTTAAAGCTCTGTATCTCAACTTTAACATCATTGATGAATAAAAAAGGCATTGATTACAACCTAATTATACATTTGTCAAAAAGAGTCTAACACAGCATTCCCCTGGGTCAGATTGGGGCAAATCTTTACAGCATTTGCTGCCTTCTCACTAAAACAATAGCACCTGTATTTAGTGTGAGGTTACTGCCTGAGGTTGAAATAACAAACCATCAGATATTCACTAGGAGAATCAAATGAACAATATAAGTTGTTGGATAGAGCACAAAATGGAGACAATTCATTGCCAAGCTGTCCCCATGAAAGCCACCAATATCCCCTGGCCTTTAATCTGGCTACTCAGGGCACTGCTGGGGACATTGCCAGGGCTTCAGAAGGGCCTGCAAGTAGGAAGGAAAAAGTTGATGTTGATCCCCATCAGCAAGCAGGGACTTGAGTAGACAGTGGAGGGGCCTGATTTCCTCCACCTTTTATTCTTTAAAAGAATACTTGAGTTCCTAAAGGAAAATCCCAAAGAACAGAGTTGATTATTGTCTGGAGACTCATAAGTGTGGTCTGGTTTATGGAATGGAATTGTGGCAGAGTGGCCATGTTCATTCAATTAATAGATTTTTTGCTGAACATTTACTATGCCTCAGTCAACATTCTAGGAAAATGATAAAACAGCAAACCAAAGAGCCCCTTTCAAATAAATATAAAGTTTGTCAAATGGTGATAAGTAGTATAAATAAATAGGAAGAAGAATAAAGGTGATAGTGACAGAGAAATATATGGTGGGTAGGGAAGGTCTTGCTAATAAGGTGGTATTTCAGCAGAGACCTAAAAGAAGTGATGGGATGAGCCATGTAGGAAACTGGGGGAAGAGATGACTTATTCTAGAGTCTTGGTCTGCCAAGTGTCGTCGGTGAACCAGCAGCATAGATAGCAACTGAGAGCTTGTTAGAAAGGCACAATCTTGAACCCCAACCCAGGCTAACTAAATCAGAATCTGCATTTTATCGAGATCCACAGGTTATTTGTATGCACATTAAAGTTTGAGAAGCACTACTCTAGAATACTTAGGGACCCTGCAAAAATTGCCATTTGACACTATTGGGTGGGACTCCCTCTACCTGGAGTACTGGGCAAAGTCACATGAGGCTATATCACAAGGTTTGATTTCTGACATGTGTCACTGAATGGTTGGTCATAGCTCAGTGGTTTTACTAGGAACAGATCAAGCTGCAGGGGGTCTAAGAAGTTCACATGTCATTCACCTCTACTTTGCCTATCCCTCCCCTCTAAATACAGATTATCAAGCTAATTCATAAATCTTGCTAGAACTCCTCAGCTAGTGACACAGTGAACCTATTCAGGCTTCATTCTCTTTCATTATGGCCTCTCCTGCAAGTGAGTTAAAGAAGCAGTGAGCTGGGATGAAGTAAGATTGAACCCCAGCCTAATGGATGGCTCTGTGAATCAAAAAAAGTCGTTCAGCCATCACTATAAATTTTCTTTGAGTAACTTACTATATTTTAAAGCAGAAATTAATTTAAATAATCTTTTTTACTTCTTTTAAATTGTGTAGCTAATTCAGGGGGGAAAGGGTATATATTCTTTTTAGCCTGAAGTGAAACTCTGATCTTCAGAGTAACCACTCTGAATTAAGTTATCGAGCTTAAACCAGAGCTGGAGACCAAGGTGCATTTCTCTATAGAGTAAAAGATACAATGAAAACTTGAAATTAATATGCAACTTAACCTTGGAAGAATATTGACACCTTCTGAAAGTTCTCAGAAAGGAGAGTATTTACAGCATCCAAGAAGCCTACTTGCAAAACAAGCTATATTTCTTTATTTAAATCAATGTCTACATAGATTTATGCATACGAATGAGCAGCTGTGGCATGTTGAAATATTTTCTTAGTACAAATAACTGCATCTTAAATGCCCAGGCAAGATTCATAAGGTCCAGCTGTGGGTCTTGATCGGAAATTGCATCAGCATCATCAGGAAACATTTAAGATGAGCAGTGGAGTGGAAAGTACTCTCCAGGACTCTGGACTTCGACGAGACCAGTATTTTAATGCCAACTCTAACTCTAGCTGTGTGACCTTGTGGTAGTTATTCATCTTTATGAGTCTCAGTTTTCTTACCTACAAAAAGAAAAGGTTAGAATGGGTAAGGTATTATCAGAATAACCCTTCAGTTACTAAATTCTAAATAAAAAACATGACCCCTGACCTCAGGTGGTATAGAAGCATAAATTCCATTACTTGAAAGTTTTGTCACTAACATAACATCCTTTTTCTTTGCATTTTTTTGCATGATTTAAGAAGAAGTGAATGAACAATCTAGTTAACTTGATGCATTCTGTGTGGTTTAACCAGAATCACTGAGAAATAGAAATTAAGAGTTGGAGGAATCCTTTTAATACCATCTTGTCCAGCTTCTTCATTTCACAGGTGGGGGAGCTGAAGCTCAGTCAGCCTCTAGATAGGAAAGCAGTTCAATATCTTAAAAGTTGTCATGGGGGCTTCCCTGGTGGCGCAGTGGTTGAGAGTCCGCCTGCCGATGCAGGGGACACGGGTT